>NW_027532276.1:651933-690119 GCF_008692635.1 Crocuta crocuta
CTCTCTCTGTCTCTCTCTCTCTCTCTCTCTCTCTCTCTCAGAAATAAATAAAACATTAAAAAAATTTTTTTAAAAGATAAAATGTATTAATTTTAAAATGTGTTGAGTACTTCCTACTGCATGCTTAACAGTGTACTGTAAATACAAAGATGGATTAAGACAATGTATCTGCCTTTAAGGAGCTCACAGTCTTATAGGGAGACAGACCATAAACAAAGAAATGCTCAATGCTCTATTGGAATGATGGGTGGCACTATGGTGGAAATATATCCTGAGTATAAGGAGGTCCAAAGATTGAATTTTCTTCTGTAGGTTGTTGCATTATATAATGATTTAAATGACCAAATACATAGTTCTCAGCTGTATTTGGTCTTCATCCACAGTTTCTGAAAATGCTCCAGAGCCATAAAGGTAATATCAGCGTCTTCTTATGAATCAAGGTGACTTTTGGATCCCACCCAAGTGTGGGGGCTGCCAGGATTAGAGGGTTGGAACTTTCAGTCCCACCCTATCCCTGAGCTCTGGGGAGAGGAGAAGGGCTAGAGACTGCTATTGGCCAATGGCTTAGTCAATCATGACTGTGTAATGAAGCCTTCCTAAAAAAATGAAAGGACAGTTTTGGTTCCTTTTTTTTTTTTTTTTCCAGAGAGCTTCCATACTTGGGGAACCAGAATGCTTGTAACATGCCACCAAGTAGGGCCCCAGACTCCCTAGGATGGGAGCTCCTTTGTTAGGGGCCTTGCCCTCATCTGGCTGCTGATTTGTATCCTTTATTATACCCTTTCTAAAAAACTGGTAAATTGAAGTATTTCCCTGAGTTCTGTGAGCTGCTCTAGCAGGTTAATTGAACCTAAGGAGGAGGTAGTTAGAACCTCCAGTCTGTAGTTGGTTTCTCAGAAGTACAGATAACAGCCTTGAGTTTGTGAGTAGTGTCTGAAGTAGGGATGAAAGGCAGTCTTGTAGGACTGAATTTTTTTTTCTTTTTAAGTATTTTATTTTTATGTAATCTCCGTACCCAATATGGGGCTTGAACTTATAGCCCCGAGAAGAGTTGCATGCTCTACCAAATGAGGCAGCCAGGGGACCCCATAGGAGTAAACCCTTAACCTGTGGAATCTGATGTTATTTCTAGGTAGATAGTGTCAGAATTAAGTTGAATTCTTGGGTACCTTGGTGCTGTCCAAGAATTGCTTGGTGTTGGGGTGGGACAAGCCACACACACACACACACACACACACACTCACACACTGGAATTGGACCTGGGAACATTTCTGGGGGAAGGGGGTGCTGGGAACCTTAAAAGAGATGAAGAGGACAAGGAAAGGTTTTCCCAGAGGAAATGTCCATTGAAATTTAGTGGTCAGAGAGAGGTCAGGGTTCTCTTCTACTGTGTTTCAACTAAACACCAAATAAATGATTCCTAGCATCATTCCTTTTCCACTGCCTAAAAATTGTGTAACAGAGAACGAATAAGAAAGGTAGGTGTGTCAATGATATTTTACTTGCTCTTATGACCAGCCCTAGATGATGTACAAGTAATCACTGAAAATATTTTTAGGGGCACCTAGGTGGCTCAGTCCATTTAGTGTCTGACATTGGCTCAAGTCATGATCTTACAGTTCATGAGTTCAAGCCCTGCATCAGGCTCTGTGCTGATAGCTCAGGGTCTGGAGCCTGCTTTGGGTTCTGTGTGTGTGTGTGTGTGTGTGTGTGTGTGTGTGTGTGTGTCTCTTTGCTCCTCCCCTACTCATGCTCTCTTTCTCTCAAAAATAGAAACATTAAAAAATATTTGTAAGGGGGCGCCTGGGTGGCTTAGTCGGTTAGGCGTCCGACTTTCGCTTAGGTCATGATCTCGCGGTTCGTGGGTTTGAGCCCCGTGTCGGGCTCTGTGCTGACTGCCAGCTCAGAGCCTGGAGCCTCTTTCGGAGTCTGTGACTCTCTCTCTCTCTGACCCTCCCCTGCTCACGCTGTCTGTCTGTCTGTCTCTCTCCTAGAAATAAATAAAAAATATTTTTAAAAAAAAATATTTGTAAGGGGTGTCTGGGTGGTTCAATTAGTTGAACCTTGATTTTGGCTCAGGTCATGATCCCAGAGTCATGAGATCAAGCTCTGCATGCTTAAGATTCTCTCTCTCTCTTCCTCTACCCATCACCACTCAAAATAAAAAAAATAATAAACCTTTTTTAAAAATAAAAAGAAAGAAAGAAAATATTTTAAAAATTTTATTCAGTGCCTATCAGGGACCAAATGATAAACCTGGAAGAGAAGACAGTTCGGTCAAATTCATGAACTAGGTAATCAGCCCACGCTTCAGCCATTGGCTTTTCTCACTTTATATTATGTACCTAGGTGATATTATGAGTATCTGTAGCCAGAGTTATCTGGAAGCATATCATTGTTGTAAATGAATATCTCGAGGTGCTTGTTTGATATCTTCGCTCAAATATCTCAAAATGACCTTTAATATACTGTGCTAAACACTGAATTGACACACTTTCACTCTAAACATAGTTGTTCTTCAGCTCTTACCTCATGATTCGTTCGTCATGATCCTTCCAGCTGCACAGACAGACCCCAAGGAGCTATCCCTGACATGCCTCTTCCTGCTTCACTTCTGACATCCCAGCCACCTCCCCATCCTGCTATTGCACTTTCATATCCCTTGTGGACGCTCTTCTCTCCATCTCTTCCTCCATCCCCTGGATCAAGCTTCCATCAACACTCACTTTGATTTATCTCCCCCAATCCATTTTCCAACCCGCAGAGTGGTATTTGCAAAAATGGAGACCTGAGCATATCCTTCCACTTAAAACCTGCAGTGCCATCAAAGATACATGTTTACTCTTTGCCCCCAGTTCCTAGTACACAGCTCATAGAACCCTTGGAATCTCTGGAGTGAGGATAGTGTGTTTGGTGTGCTATTGAGGTGACTGGTGGCCAGGGGCTCCTAGATAGCTCCACGATGGAGGCTGTTCACCAGAAAGACCAAACCCTGTGATTCGAGTTGGAACTTCCAGCTCCACACTTCAGCTTCCAGGGAGGGGTGATGGGGAAGGGAGGGAAGAGAGGGAGGGGAGATGGGCCAGAGATTGAGTTCAGTCACCAATGCCAAGTGATTTAATCAATTGTGCCTGCACAATGAAACCTGGGTTGATGACCTCGCATGGAGGTGCCAAAAGCTTGGCTCACCCACCCAGAGGGCAGGGGACCTTTAAGTTCTTTCCGCATGTTGTCCTGTGCATCTCTTCCATTTGGCTGTGTCTGGGTTCTAACTCTTTTAAGTTTTTATTTACTTTTTTTAGTGATCCCTACACTCAGTGTGGGGCTCAAACTCACAACCCCGAGATCAAGAGTCTTATGCTCCACAGAGTCAGCCAGCACCCCTGAGTACTAGCTTTTATAAGAAGCCAGTAATATAAGCAAAGCCCTTTTCCTGAGCTCTGAGTCATTCTAGCTAATTACCAAGCCTGAGAAGGGGTTTGTGGGAACCGTCAGTTTATAGCTGGTCAGTTAGAAGGAAGAGTAGCGCAGACTTGTAATTGGTGTCTGAGGTGGGAGCCCACTCTTGTGGGATGAAGTCCTTTAGCCTGTGGGATCTGATGCTAACTCCAGGTAGATAGTGCCAGAATCTAAATGAATTGTTATATATTCAGTTGGTGTCAGATAGTTGAAGTGGTATTGGAAAAGACACCACGTATTTGGTGTCAGGAAGAAAAAAAATCTCATTTGTCGTCAGAAGGGTTGTGAATAGAAACTGATGAAAGTCTTCAAAGGGTTCCCATTAATTTGGGACCAAAAATGCAAAATCCCTTAAAATGCCATAAAGCCCTTCATGCTCTGTAATTCACGCTTACTTCTTCAACCTTAATGTGAGCTGTTCTCGCTCATCAATGATCTGCTCCCCCCACCCCCACCCCGTCCTCTTAGTTCCTTGAATATACCTCCTTGATCACCCATTCCTCAGATCTTGGCTCGAATTTTCTTCCTGAAGAATTGCCTTTGATACCCTTCCCCAACACACACCAAGACTAGACAAGCTGGTCTCAAATCACTTTGTGTTTCCCATCGGAGCAATGATCACACTTCATAGATTATTTCTTAACATATGCCTCCCCATTAGAATAGAAGCTCCTGAAAGTATAGAGATCATGACTATTTGCCATTTTAGCCCAAATGAGTGATAATTATTAAATTAATAGCATTTTACAGTATACTGAAGAGAAAAGGCTAATTATTTTTCATGAGAGTACCAGCTCTGCTCTTTGAGCTGAGAATGAGAAAGGCCCACTGTGCCATTTTCGAAAAGTCCAAGGAAAAGAAATGAATTTACCTGTGGAAGAGCCTCATAGACTAGCTAAAATATCAAGTCATTTGTTTTGACTGAAATGATATGTGTTAATATGTATCTCTGATTACCCTGCCCCCATTTGAAGCTCTGACTGCAAGATTTATTTACCTTTGACTAAAAAATCAAATCAATGGCTAAATAAAAGTGCAGTTTTATAGACAAAATGAGATGTAGCAAAGAGTGACAAAAAGCAGGTTGACTTTGGAATACCAGTAACCCCAGGACTGCAATGTGACCGAATGTGCTCCTTAATTTCTCTTAGCTTAAATTGCCCCAACTATAAAAATGAGTTTAATAGTTTTTAATCTGATAGGGCTATACAGATTAAAAATGAAATAATACATTTAAAATTCAACAATTGGCAACTAGTGGTGAGTATGGCCTAATGATTAAGCAGAAGACCTTTGAAGCCAAAGTGTTTACTCTTCCTAGCTCCACTACTCTCTAGCTGTGTGACTTTGAGCAGGTTTCTTAACTTGTCTGTGACTTAGTTTATACACCTAAACAATAAAAATAATAAAAACTCCTGCACAAGATTGTTGTCAGGAATTAAAATATATAAAACATTTGAAATAGTGGCTGACGTATAGTTGCACTAAATAAATACTAGCTATTGCTAGTATAGTAGGTATTCAGCAAATAGTACTTCTCCTTGCCTAATAAATGTTAGGTTCCATTCTTGTTCAATATCTTGTGTTGGGGAGCCTGAGTGGCTCAACCAGTTAAGCTTCCAACTCTGGATTTCAACTCAGGTCATGATCTCATGGTTCATGAGATAGATAGAGCCCTGCTTCAGGCTCTGTGCTGTCAGCACACTCTTTCTCACTCTCTCTCTCTCTCTCTGACTCCTCCCCAGCTCACTCACTCTCTCTCCAAATAAATAAATAAACATTTTTTTAAAATCTTGTGTTGCTTCAGGGAAAATAATATAAATCATTCTGAAAGAGAGTCACCACATATACGCTACATCTCATTAAAAGTTTTAATATTAGGGGCGCCTGGGTGGCTTAGTTGGTTAAGCGTCCGACTTTCGCTTAGGTCATGATCTCGCGGTTCTTGGGTTCAAGCCCCGCGTCGGGCTCTGTGCTGACTGCCAGCTCAGAGCCTGGAGCCTGTTTTCAGAGTCTGTATCTCCCTCTCTCTCTGACCCTCCCCTGCTCATCCTGTCTCTCTCTCTTTCTCCCCTAGAAATAAATAAAAATATTTTTAAAAAATTTAAAAAAAAGTTTTAATATTAAAAAAACTATTATCTTACACAATAGATATAACCACCCCAAAGTTCAAAAAATGTAGTAAGAAAAAGATCTGAGGGGCTCCTGGCTGACTCAGTCAGTAAGACATGTGACTCATGATCTCAGGGTTCTGAATTCAAGCTCTGCGTTGGGTGTAGAGATTACATTTAAAAAATTAAATTTAAAAAAATGATCTCAGGTCATGATCTCACGGTTCATGAGATAGATAGAACCCTGTTGCCATGATGGCAACAGAACCCCTAAAAGTGCCTAGGAATAAATTAAACAAGAAATAGAAAACATTACTGAAGGGGCGCCTGGGTGGCTTAGTCGGTTAAGCGTCCGACTTTCGCTTAGGTCATGATCTCGCAGTTCGTGGGTTCGAGCCCCGCGTCGGGCTCTGTGCTGACTGCCAGCTCAGAGCCTGGAGCCTGTTTCAGTCTGTGACTCCCTCTCTCTCTGACCCTCCCCTGCTCACGCTGTCTCTCTCTCCTAAAAATAAATAAAACATTTAAAAAAAATTTAAAAAAAAAAAAAAAACATTACTGAAGGAAGTAGAAGGCTTAAGTACGTGGAGACATATGCCATATTCCTAAATTGAAATACAGCTGTCCCATGAAATCGGCCTATGAATTCAGTGAAAATCCTAATCATTTCTCATAGAGATTCTTTATGTAAATTGACCAGCTGATTCTTAAATTCATTTGGTAGAATAAATGACGAGGAATAGAAAAAGAATTTTAGAGAAGAAAGATGAGTAAGTAAAGTCTTGCCCTATTAGATACAGAAGCATAGTCTGGTGCCATAGTTGTTAAAACCATTAACATATTGGTATTGGGAGGCACCTGGGTTAGGTTTTGCATCTGACTCTAGGTTTTGGCCCAGGTCATAATCTCCCAGTTTGTGAGTTCGAGCCCAGAATAGGGCTCTGCACTGATAGCACGGAACCTGCTTGTGATTCTCTCTCTTCCACCCTTTCTACCCTTCCCTCTCTCTCTCACTCTCTCTCTTCCTCCCTCTCGCCATATTTCTCTCTGAAAATAAATAAATAAACTTAAAAAAAAGATATCGGTATTGGTTATGATAAAATAGAGCCACAAAAGAGAACAGCATCCAGAAAGAAGGAGCCTTTCAAATGGATAAAGAAAGAGTGGACAATGTTTCCTCGGAAGGAAAAATAGTTATCTCTTTCTCACACTGCTCCCCAAAATTAATTCCAGATGGATTAACCACCAAAAAGTTAAAATCTAAAAAAAAAGAGCAGGAAGTATAAATTACCCAGAAGAAAAATTGTTTCAAAAACTGACCTGAGATAACATTTTAAGCCCATCAGATTGGCAAAAATCCAAATATCTGATAAGCACTCTGTTGTGAGGTTGTGAGAAACAGACACAGAAACTCTTATTTTGCGGACAAGAGTATAAATTGAGGGGTGCCTGGCTGGCTCAATTGATGGAGCATGCAACTCGTGATCCTGGGGTTATGAGTTCAAGCCCCACATTGGGTGTAGAGATTACTTGAATATATAAATAAAACTTAAACAAAAAAGGAACTGAGGACAAAGACCAAATATATTTTTATTATAGTCACTTGGTGGATTTTAAGAGTTCTTTGTATATTTTAGATAACAGTCGTTTATCAGATGTGTCTTTGCAAATATTTTCTGCAGTCTGTGGCTTATCTTTTTGGCAATGTCTTTTATAGAACAGAGTTTTTAATTTTAATGAAATCTAGCTTAGCAACTATTTCTTTCATGGACCAGTCTTTGGTGCTGTATCTAAAGGTCATTGTCAAACCCAAGATCATCTAGTTTTTCTCCTATATCCTCTTTTGAGAGTGTGATACTTTTGCAGTTTACATTTTGAGTTGTGTGTGTCCATTTTGAGTTAATTTTTGTGAAGGGTGTAAGGTCTGTATCTAGGTTCATTTTTTAGACATGGATATGCACTTGTTCCAGACTTTGCTCCTTTGTCAAATACATGTTGGGGGTTACAAAAAGGGTACAGATGAATACTTTGTTATGTTAGCCTCTGTATAAAAATAAAGATTGGGGTTTATGGAATGCGTGTGTGTGTGTGTGTGTGTGGCTACTTAAATATCTATAAAATGTCTCAGAAAGAGTTAAACACCTCACTGCAACAAAAACAAAGTCAAAACAAACTTATAACTTTGGCGGGTTTTTTTTTTTAAATGTTTTATTTATTTCTAGGAGAGAGAGAGAGAGACAGCATAAGCAGGGGAGGGTCAGAGAGAGAGGGAGTCACAGACTGAAACAGGCTCCAGGCTCTGAGCTGGCAGTCAGCACAGAGCCCGACGCGGGGCTTGAACCCACGAACCGCGAGATCATGACCTAAGCGAAAGTCAGACGCTTAACCAACTAAGCCACCCAGGCGCCCCAACATTGGTGGTTTTGAAAAGGAAAATTGGGTAGCTAGGAGGGAGAGGTGGAAAGACTTTTCCTGTTATAGGGGCCTAGGGCAGGCTGCCCTAAGATGGGCCATTTTGACATGAAGACTTTTCTTTTTCTTAAAAAATGTTTTTAAGTTTATTTGCTTATTTTGGGAGAGAGCATGAGCAGAGTAGGGGCAGAGAGAGGGGGAAAGAGAGAATCCCAATGTGAGGCTTGACCCCACAAACCGTGAGATCCTGACCTGAGCTGGAATCAAGAGTTGGATGCTTAACCAACAGAGCCACCCAGGCACCCCTCACATGAAGACTATTCTGAGCTGGAGTAACTGAGACCCTGTGGACTCAGCAGAAAATTTTGCCCCTCCTTTAACTACACAGAAGAATCTAAACCTGGGGTCTTTCCCAGAATTACGATTATTACCAAAGGTAGATTCTTCTGAGTACCCATCTATATGGCAAGGCAAATATCTAATTACCAGACATCTGTTCCTCTTATTGCCCCGTGAACTGCGTTCCTTCCCTTGGAAGTCCCAGACCCCTCGCCTCTTCTCCTCAGTTCAGGATAGCACGTATCCCTCATTTCTGTCTTTGTGTGTGCCCGCGTGTATGCTATTAAATTAGATTTTCTTGTGTTAATCTATCTCAGGTCAATTTAATTCTTAGTCCAGCCAGAAGGACCTTGAAGGGGGCAGGATATTCTTGCTCCTCAGCACCGTAAACCCTTTTCAATTTGGATTAATGCAAATGAATTAATGTGAATGAGTATATAGTGTCAAATGACAACACATAAACGATTTAGTACCAAATCTGATGTGCTTTATTCAAGGGAAAATAATCTATGGATTGTGGGAGTACAGTGCCTCACAAGCAGGGAAGCATTCTTCCCAAGGGATTTTGGGAAAGAGCAAGTTTTATAAAGCAAGTGTTAGAAGAGGCAACCCAGAAACAGAGTATGATGGGCTAAGAGGTCTGGGATTTCCTTGTAAGTTTAGCAGGTCCTATTTTCTAGAGTAAGGTAAGCTAGCTAACACTGAGCTAGAAGATCGTGAGTGGTGTATGTTCGGATTTCTTGACAGGTGTTTCCTGTAAGTGCAGCCTGACTTGGTTCATTTTGTGACATGATCTGGGCCGTGGTGTAGCCTCCATTTTGTGGGTCCCAAAATGTGAATTAACTTTAGCAGTACAAAAAAAATATATAAAAAATGCAAAAATTAAGGTTTTTTGCATATTTTTCTTCTAAAGAAGTATTTTCTGTGTATATAAGCAAATATGTATATATCTTTTTTGCCTGGAACAGAGTTTGGCATAAGATATGGGGAAATTAGGCCAAGGAAGAAAGATACCCCACAACAAATCCAACCTGACTACAAAAGCTAGCAATCTTCAACTACTGATTTTTAATTAGCTTATTTAATTTTGCAACACCAAAGCAAAAAAACTTTTTCCTGTATCATTTGATCTACCTGCATTGGTATTTCCCTGGCAGGTGGCTGCAAAATCACATTAGTTCAATTATAGAACTTTGCATTATATTAGACACAACTATTTCCCGTGGGTCCTAATTAAATAAGATGGAGTCATATNTGGAAAAACAAAAACAAAAAGAGAATAAATATCTTCTTTCAAAGGGTTAAATTCAGACTTTTTTCTTTTTTAAAAACCCACTGGAAAATAGCTTCCACATTCCAAAGGGTGAGGAAGGAAAACTATGAAATCATTTTGAATGGATTTGTTCAGCAGGGGAAGAGCTGGCTCATTTTCCACGTGGTTTGCCAAGTTCACCAGCCATGGGGGGAAATAATTTTACTTTCTTACTTCATGTACATTTTTAAACTGCAGTCTGATGGAAATGAAAATCCCATTTGGAGATCAGATTCTTCAGATGGATTTAATTTATATACCATTTGACCAAGTCAATCAGACCAGGCTTAGTAGACGGCTTTTTTCATTAGAACATTGTAAGCTTTGCTTAGGAATCTTTTTTCCTAAGTTGCAGAAAGTCAATTTAGCAAGTACTACGTCTAATTTAGGTTTTGTAGCTAATTATCTTTGGGCTGCATTAGAGTTTTCTTCTCAGCAATAATTATATTGCCTCGCTCTTTAAAAGCAAACTTTCTGAATCATTGTCTGATTTAACCTTCTAAAATCTAGAGCACCCCTGAGATTCGTAGGTAGCTCAGTGTGCTCAAGGGAACTGATTTCAGACTGTAGCCTGTTCATGTAGTTGTTAGTTATGGGCAAGAATGGAGCCAAACAGGGCAAGAAAAGAGTACAGGCATACCTCTTCTAAGAGATCAGACTGTCTCTTTCTAAAATAGGGCCCCACACTCCAAAGTAAAATAAAATAAATAAAATAAAATAAAACAAAATAAAGCCCAGTGTCCTAACTTCAGGCCTCCTTTTTTTTCATAGTTTAAAAATATAAATGAATGAATTCACTCTCTCTTACTGAGCTGAAGCCTGTTGTATTTAACAGACGATCACATACCAGCACGTGCACCCACACGGAAATGTGCACCATGGGATTAACCGAGGAAACTTTTGCTGCTATTCTTGCCCTTCAAGGGAAACTGGAGTAAAACACACCTCCTGCCACTTCATTATGTCAGAGGTTTGTGTCTCCCATTAGTAAATCCACAGAGAGCAGGGACTTCCTGCCAGCCAAATGGTGTAGATGGAATAGATTCAAATATTTGAGACAGAACCTGCTTTGTGTCTGGTCCTTTACAGAGGTTTTCTCTAGCCAAGAGAGTCAATGAGGATGCCTTGCTCTCTCCAAAGCCTATTGGTGCCTTTAGGAATTGCGGCTCTGCAGTTTCTAGGCTTTATCCACCCTTTCTCCAACCAAAACAAGAGTTCTGAATTCTTTGCCAGAGACCTTACAGATCCTGGCACATAGTAGGTGTTCAGTGCATATTTTGCTGAATAAATAAAAATACTGAATTATCAAACGTGTGACCTGTTTGCCAGATTTCCAGTAGTGTTTCTGCCCATGTGGATCTTGATAGTTAAGAATTCTGGGGCTGGAGGCTTTTGTGAGATGTGTCATGGCTTTGAGCTTGAAGAGACCTGTCAGTGATACGCTAAAATATGTAGCTAGCTAAAAATGCAGATAACTGCTTTTCAGGCTGGGAGGGAAGATTTAAGGGCTTTACAATTGCTAAAATGCATAGTATGTTTTGGGTAAACTAACTTTTGTTACTTAAACTAGAGTTAACTTCCATATCAATGGCAGAGAAGAAGCTCATGATGGCAGCAATTAGCAGGCTCCCTGAAAGCGTCCAGAGAGGTTAGTGTGAAACACACACCCATTTTGCTGACAGATAAACTAAAGAACTGGTGAAGCAAACTATTAAAAGTCTTTGTGGGGGGAGCTTAGACTTTTGGATTTGGGAAAGTATTCAAGTCTGCTAAACAGACAAATCTATTCTCATATGCCACAAAACAAGGAAATCATCTTAGGATCTAGTGTTCATTATTAGCTTCAGTGTGATGGGGCACCTGGGTGGCTCAGTTGGTTAAGCATCCAGCTTTGGCTCAGGTCATGATCTCATGGTTCATGAATTTGAGCCCTGAATCAGGCTCTTGGCTGATAGCTCAGAACCTCGAGCCTGCTTCAGATTCTGTCTCTGTCTCTCTGCTCCTCCCCTGCTGATTCTCTGTCTGTCTCTCTCTCTCTCAAAAATAAACATTACATTTTTTTTTAACTTTATTTTTGAGAGAGAGACAGAGCGCAAACCCGGGAGGGACACAGAGAGAGAGACACAGAATCCGAAGCAGGCTCCAGGCTCTGAGCTGTAAGCACAGAGCCTGATGCAGGGCTTGTGCTCACAAGCTGTAACTAACTGAGCCACCCAGGTGCCCCAATAAATAAACATTAAAAGAAGAAGAAATTTTAGAACTGTATAGCTAATCTAAGAATTCACAGTATTAGAGATTGGTGAAGGGAGAGGATATAGCTCACCATCTCAGCATGGAAACCCTCTGGGCAAGACAGTGTATATGGCCTCACCGATAGACAACATCAAGGCAGCCAGATAGCCACGTGGACTAGGAAGAAAGATGAGTGTATAAAGAGAGAATTTCCTCTTCTGCCTGTAGACCCAGACTAGCCCCAGGGCTCTGATGAGAGGGGCTTTGTGCATCTCTAAGGCGGTATTTTACAAATTCCAACCTCATAGGGTTGGGAGGATTAAATGAATAAATCCATGTAAAGTTCTTAGAACAGTGCCTGGCACAAGTGAAGTCTTAATAAATATTATTATTGTTATTATTATTACTACTACTACTATCTCATCAGATATTATTCTCAGGTCATGTAAGTGTAGGTGTGGCACATGGGAGTAGTTCCTCCTTCCGTTTTCTTTCTTAGGCATGTCTCCTCACCCTAATCCTGGCCTTGTCAGTAAACACTGAAGAGCTCAGGGGATCTTGATGGGTGCAAAAGACTGTAGAAAAGTAGCTTGAGGTCAAATTCTAGAGTGCTTTTAGAGTCATTCCTGAGAGCGTGTGATTTACACTGTGAGTCAGTTTCTCAAAGCGTGGAGTTGGAATCCTCTGTGCTTTTAACTTCAGAGTTCCCAAACTGATTAAAAAGGTCTTTTCTATAGAGAATACATATTAGTCTGGCTGAATCCCTTGGAAACCTTCTTCCTCTTTCGGAGAAAAAGATAGATAAGGGAGTGCCTGGATGGCTTAGTCAATAGAGCCTGGGACTCTTGATCTTGGGGTCCTGAGTTTGAGCCCCACGTTGGGTGTAGAGATTACTTAAAAATATGTATACAATGGGGTGCCTGGGTGGCTCAGTCGGTTAGGCATCCGACTTCAGCTCAGGTCATGATCACACGGTTTGTGGGTTTGAGCCCCGCGTCGAGCTCTGTGCTGACAGCTAGCTCAGAGCCTGGAGCCTGCTTCAGATTCTGTGTCTCCCTCTCTCTCTGACCTTCCCCTGCTCACGCTGTCTCTCTCTCTCTCTCTCTCAGAAATAAATAAAACATTAAAAATACATATACATTTAAAAAGAAAGAAATAGATAAGATAATGTTGATGAAAATATCCAGTAAAGTCATTGAGAGATCTGTCATTATTTTTAGATATTTTAGCATGTACATTGTGATGTTATGTGTGTACCATTTGGCTTAAACCATAACCTGAGGCTGCCAACATTCTGATCCAGAAGGCGCAAGTCACTAAGAACCAAATGCAAGGCAAGATTCTCGTTGGACCTGGTATTTAAAAATCAACTGTAAAAGACACTTTGGGGACAAACGTAGAAATCTGAGTATAGACTGAGCATTAGAGGATATTAGGGGATTACTGTTGATTTTATTAACTGTGATCATGGGGAAATGTATTTAGGTTGTTAGAAGTGCATACTAAAGTAATTAAGGGTGAAATGTCATGATGTCTATAATTAACTATCTAGTACTTGAGCAAATATGAGGAAATTA
Source organism: Crocuta crocuta (assembly GCF_008692635.1). Classification (NCBI taxonomy): domain Eukaryota; kingdom Metazoa; phylum Chordata; class Mammalia; order Carnivora; family Hyaenidae; genus Crocuta; species Crocuta crocuta. The sequence goes on from NW_027532276.1 coordinate 665,373, forward strand.
TAAGAGTTATTAAATCTTGGTGATGAGTGTTTGGGTGTTCATTATACTATTCTCTGTACTTTTCATATGTATAAAACTGTTAATAATGAAGAGCTAAAGAAAAAAAGGAATTCGCTGTGCAGGGTAGTGGTTTTTCTAGCATTCAGTAGTTTTTTCAAATGGTTCTGTTATCGGTATCTTGAACAACAATGATTCTTTGTAATTTGCCTGCTAAATGTAAGAAATGGGTTTTACTGGTAAAAACTGTGGCTTGTTGACCAACATGATGAATGTTGGAAATGAGAATTTTTTTAATGGCAAAATGAAAGATATTCAAGATGTATGATTATCTAAAAATATTCCAGAGACTCTCCCTGCCCTAGCTATATAGGGTATACAAATCCCAAGAGTCTTATAGCCTATATCCTTAGCAATGATGCCGAGGCTAAATCCTTCAAGGGGTCTCTGGTCAAAAACACTGGAGGAATCTGAGTGCCTGACCCAATTTTCCCTCTAGAATCTTGGCTTTTACTTGAAAAGAAAGTTTTTGGCTACTTGTATCTACCAAAAAGAACCTAAAAGTTGTGCATACCCAAATTTGCTCATATTAATTTGCAAGAACAGAACTTGCACATAATAGGTTTTCAATATTTGCTCATTGCTTCCGTTTCCTAGTTTTGAACTATTCGCTATTTTAAGTAATATGAGAAAATATGCTGTCTCTTCAGTTTTGTTTAATTATTTTGAGAGAGAAAGAGCACATGCATGAACACATTAGAGCAGGGGAGAGGCTGAAAGAGAGGGAGAGAGAGAATCCCAAGCAGGGTCCACACAGTCAGCGCAGAGCCTGACACTGGGCATGATCTCATGAACTGTGAGACCATGACCTAAGCCAATATCAAGAGTCAGCCGCTTAAACAACTGAGCTACCCAGGAACCCCCCCTCCCCCATAAATAAACTTAAAAAAAATAAAGTAGCAGTTACTAACACTACCAGGTCATCTGTGGAACTACATATATATATATATTTATATAATTGGACCAGAACACATAGCATATCAAGTATACATTGATATCTTTCTCTTTTTTTTAATGTTTATTTTTGAGAGAGAGAGAATGAGAGCACGTGCAAATGGGGCAGAGACAGAGAGAGACAGAGAATCCAAAGTGGGTTCTGTAGTACTGACAGGAGAGCCTGATACAGGGCTCAAACTCATGAACTGCGAAATCATGACTTGAGCTGAAGTTGGACACTTAACCGGCTGAGTCACCCAGGCTCCCCAGTATCTCTTCTGATATAAATGGTATTCTCTACTACAAATAATTTAATAAAGTTCTGGTTCTTTTCTAAGTAATCTATGCACCCAACATGAGGCTCAAACTCAAAACCCTGGGATCAAGAGTTGCATGCTCTACCAATTGATCCAGCCAGGTACCTTGATAAAATCCTGTTTTTACTTCCTTTTCTCCCAGCTTAAATTTCATTGTTCACTCTCCTGCTTATATCTTTAACTCTTTGGTTCTTTCCCCTTTTGATTTACTCTCCTGGAAAAACCCTGATGCTGGAACAATCCAAAACACTGTCATAATCTCCTAAGAATTTCTGCAAACATCTCCATCATCCCATCAAACAAGGTATAATGGTCCTATGGCCTTACCAATTCCAATCAATTTTGGCATGAATCTTGGGCCCAAACTGGGACAGTTATTATTTTTTCCTCAAGGTATTTGGAGTTGAAATTCAGAGAGTCCTGTGAGTTTCTTCATGGCTAAAGATTTGAGCAAGAATACTATTCTGTATTGAACATATTCAATGGTTGGAATGGTATGGGAACTGTCCGTTCAGAGTGATTGTAAACTCTGTTACTCAAGGATGGTCCAATATGCCTGTAGTTGCTGGATCACGAGGAGAACCCAGAAGTCCTAAGGGAGATGGTATCTTTTAGTATTTTAAAAGCTGTATGTGAAACTTGGGAGCTCTGTGCAACCATACTTCTTGCCATGTTGTTATATTACCTCTATTATAATTTACTTTAAAATACTTCATTATAAACAGTGTAATGTACTTGTGTGTAAATTAGCTTTTATCTACACTCTAGGGAAGGTTAGTTATCATTAGAGTTGCCCTATTAGGAATTCACACTCTAGGGGTGGTTAGTTATAATCTGAAGTGCCCTAATCAGGGATCCATACTCCCCAGGAGGCTATTTAAGCATTTCAAGGATCTGTATTGAAATTTATTTCCAAAGGTTCATTAATTAGTATTAGGGAGTTTAGAAATACATTTTCATTGATGAAATAAATGATGCCCCAGATGTATGGCTGGCTAGAAAGATTTCACAGCCCTGTCACTCTTGTGTGAATGAGACACAAAAATGCAACTGACCAGAGCATAAGTTTCATGAGAGCAGGGATATGTATTGGCTTTATTCATAGCTATATACTCAATGCTAAGAACAGTGCCTGACATGTAGTAGACACTCAACATAGACGATATATGGTGAAGAGGTTGCTGGGAAGCCCAGCAATCTACTACCTTCTTGGTCAAAGTTCTATTTGATTGTGTGCTATCCACCTCTCCCCAATGCCTTCTATTCAGTTTCTGGAGGCATGAACTGACAAATCTGAATAGAAGGTTGGCTGACTCTGCTGTTTGGATATTGCTACAGCCACCTCAGAGTGAGCCTCTCACGCAAGACGCTTGTGGGCATGCCTGAGGACAAAGAGTAAGGATTTCCTGAAGCCTTATGTGAACATGTTTATGAGTTTTTTGCCCACTTGCTAATAAAAGTTTATGCATTTGGAATAATTATGATGAAGTTTTGCTTTCCTTGTAATCTATCACCTGATATCAATGTTGGGAGAAGGGCATGCCTAGCTTCAGATCATCTAGTCCAATCAATGGATGCTATTGACATTTACTAGGAGAACATGAAAATTGCTGAAAGGCCAAATAGACTGAAGTCAATTTGGAATACTTGGGGAAAACTGAGACAGAAGCGCATACAGTTTTATAGGTGTTAGTATAAATCAAGGATCTTCTACCTCAAGAAAGAATCAGTGCTCTCCAAAAATAAGAATGAATGAATCCAGGAGGTTCTTGTCAGAGATCAGATCAGCAGGACAGATGTTATTTGACAGGAAGACTTTGTAGAACCAGAAGAGAATGTGTCAAGGATGTAGACTTGGGAACTAACATTTCAAAAACAGGAAGATCAAGAGAAAAATATGAAAGATACCAGCAATCTAGAAGGGGTGGCATTGTTGAAATAAGAGAGGAAGGAAAAGGAGGATGGAGCAGAGGAGAAAATGCAGCAATGTGCACAGTGCGGAATCTGGCCTGAGACTTATTTTCATTGTAATGTGATAGCAAGTTTGTAAGTGTAGAGCTGAGTATCCTCTAGATTTAATTAGTGGTTTTACTGGGAGTCATCTTAAAAAATGTGAGAATGGATAGCATTTTGTAGTAGAAAGACAGTATATGGGAGGTAAGAAAGTGGAACAAGCAAGTGTAGTTCATATTTTTAGAAATTTGGATGAAAATTTGGATGAAAAAAGGGTGCCTGGATGGCTCAGTTGGTTAAGCGTCCAACTTCAGCTCAGGTCATGATCTTACAGTTCCTGAGTTCGAGCCGTGTGTCGGGCTCTGTGCTGACTGCTGGAACCTGGAGCCTGCTTCGGACACTGTGTCTCCCTCTCTCTCACTTGTGTTCTCTCTCTCTCTAAAAAATAAATAAATAAACTTAAAAAAGTAGACTCTAAAATATAGTAGCTTGAATAAAATAGAAGTTTATTCCTCTCCCATGTAGTAGTTTGGTCCGTGTAGACTGGCTGCCAGCTCTAGATGGTGAAATTACTCAGGGACCCATATTCTTTCCATAGGATTGCTTCCATTACTGCGTGTCGAAGTTAGGTCAATGGTACAACCCTGTTATAGCACATGGGAAAGGAAGTCAAGAACAAATTAGGTGGAAGTAGTACATATTATCTCTGTTCACATTCTCTTGGTGAGAAGTCAGTCATGGAACTAACATTAACTGTTAATGCTTCCATAATTCAGTTCAAAATATTGTACTTCAGATAGTATATGCCAACAATGTAAGCTTTAATTCTATAGGCTCAACTAGTATGCTAAGAAAAAAATATCTCAGGTCAGTGGTCTTTAGCTAGCATTCCATCAGAAAGGGGCATACTACAGTGGTTGCTGCCAATGTGTTCTTTCACTACCAAGATCTCCATAAAGCCTTGGTAAATGGCATAATGAATGTTGGAAATGCGTTTTATATTAAGGAAGCTAGTGATTTGTTAAACAGCATGATGAATGTTCAAGACAGTGAGATTAAAGTCACTCAGGGTATAAGGATTACCTACAATAGTCAGGAGACTTTCCTTATGTTGTAGGAATAGCAAGTTTTGCTATCTGATATCTTAAGGATTCTTCATGATGGTTGTCCTAAGCTGTCCTATACTGAGCTATTGGGATTTCTGATTCTGTGATGGTAACTATAGGGGACAGAATCCTGCCCCTGAATTATTTTTGTATTTGTCTTGAGTGTATCTTTCATTCGACCTGTCATCAGAGCACCTACAAGGACAAAGAAAGCTGCAATTTCACCTTGCTTACAGAACTTGTTATATTTACAGTTCTTTGTTATATTTACTGCTTTCTACCCGAAAGAGTCTACTATTTGGGTAAACCAAATATTGATTAGGTTAAATAACTGAATGTAAGGGAACATCAAGGAGCCAAGTGCCAGGTAGAAGGTGAAGGGGATAAAAAGACCATATATATATGGATGGTCATTTTCCCTCCTTTTTCAGGACACCTAAGAGTTTGCCACAGTAGAGTGCTTAAGCTTACACAGGGAAGGAAAAGTGAGTGTGATATAGATGATTTTATAGGTGAAGGTGCAGAAAAAGGAAGGCCTTACTCTTGAGGATATCAGATTTCTGGGAAATAAGAAACATGGTTTCTTTGCCTGTTTGTTTATCTTAAATGTTTATTGATTTATTTTTATTTTTTGAGAGGGGTGAAGGGCAGAGAGAGAGAGAGAGAGAGAGAGAGAATCCCAAGTGGGCTCCATACTGTCAGCACAGAGCCTGACATAGGACTCACACTCACAAACTGTGAGAGCATGACCTGACCTGAAATCAAGAGTCAGATGCATAACTGACTGAGCCACTTAGGTGCCACTGTTTATTATGTATATATATATACATATATATATGTATCATATATATATATCTTTTTTTTTTTTTTTTAGGAAATCTGTACATCCAACATGGGGCTTGAACTTACAAACCTGAGATAAAGAGTTACATGATCTACCTATTGAGCCAGCCAGGTACCCCTATTATTTTTAAAAATTTTAAATGTTTAATTTTTAAAGAGTTTGTATGAGCAAAATTTATTCCAATTAGGCAGTGCCAAATTGGAAGTAATTAAGAACACTATCTATTTGTTCATTTCACCTGCATTAATTAGGATACTGGTTTGGCTTGTTTAATTTTTTTTATTTTTAATTTACATCCAAGTTAGTTAGCATATAGCGCAATAATGATTTCCGGAGTAGAATCCAGTGATTCATCCCCTAGATACAACACCCAGTGCTCATCCCAACAAGTGTCCTCCTTACTGCCCCTGGCCCATTTTGCCCATCCCTCCATCTATAACCCCTCCAGCACACCTCAGTTTGTTCTCTGTACTTAAGAATCTCATGTTTTGTCCCCCTCCCTGTTTTTATATTATTTTTGCTTCCCTTCCCTTAAGTTCATCTGTTTTGTGTCTTAAATTCCACATATGAGTGAAGTCATATATTTGTCTTTCTCTGTCTGATTTATTTTGTTTAGCATGATACACTCTAGTTCCATCCACATTGTTGCAAGGTTTAATTTTTTTAATTTTAATTTTCTAAAGAAGTTATGTTTATTTATTAATTTATTTATTTAGAGAGAGCAAGGATAGATAGGGGAGGGGCATAGAGAAGGAGAGACAGAATCCCTAACAGGCTTAGCACCCTCAGTGCAGAGCCCAACATGGGGCTTGAACTCACAAACTGTGAGATCATGACCTGAGCCGAGATCAAGAGGATGTTTAACTGACTGTGTCACCCAGGTGCCCCTAATTTTTTAAAAGACGTTTACTTATTCATTTTGAGAGAGTAAGAGAGAAAGGAGGGGGAGGGGCAGAGAGAGAGAGAGAAAGAGAGAGGGAGAGAGAGAATCCCAAGGAGGCCTTGTGTTGTCACCGCAGAGCTTGACACAGGACTCATCTCACAAACTGAGATCATGACCTGAGTCGAAATCAAGAGGCGGACACTTAACCAACTGATGTAGCCGGGTGCTCCTGATTTGGCTTGTTTAGAACAGGCAAACTATAAAAGATTTCTTTCTCGCTACAAAAAATCGGAGTTATTAGTCAATGGGAGTGGATAGCATTGCAAAATAATACCCTGATTCCTTCATCCTCACCTGGAGACACAGGTCCCTTCTTTTGTGGCTCTGTTATCCTAGGGTGTGATTCTGGTATGCATGGTGGAGGCTGGCTCACCCACCCGTATTCAAGTATATGCCCCTGTCCAAGGACAAGACACAAGAAAGTGTGAGAGAAGGGAGGGCAAACACCTTTCTGTAGGAGGATGTGATCTTTCTGCTTCCAGCTCATTAGTCAGAACTTCGTCACAGAGCCAAATCTTGCAGCATCTTGAGATGCTGGGAGGTTAGTTTCTTATTTTTGTTTTCATTTTAGACAAAGAGAGTGGGACAGAGGAGAGTGACAGAGAGAGAGAGAGAGAATCCCAAGCAGGCTCCACACTTAGTCGACACCAACGCAGGGCTCAGTCCCACGACCCTGGGATCATGAACTGAACCCAAATCAAGAGTTGGATGCTCAACTGACTGAGCCATCCAGACATTGCACAAAACTCATTTGCTTAAAGTTTATTTATTTATTTTGAGAGGGAGAGTGAGCATGTGAGCACTAGTGGGAGAGCGGCAGTGAGAGAGAGTGTGAGAGAATCCCAAGCAGGCGCTGTGCTGTTAGCACAGAGCTGCACTAGGGGTTCGAATTCAGGAACCGTGAGATCATGACCTGTGCAGAAATCAATAGTTGGATGCTTAACTGACTGAACCACCCAGGTCCTACAAAACACCTTTAAAAATTAATTTGAGGGGGGCGCCTGGGTGGCTTAGTCGGTTAAGCGTCCGACTTTCGCTTAGGTTGTGATCTTGCGGTTCGTGGGTTCGAGTCCCGCGACGGGCTCTGTGCTGACTGCCATCTCAGAGCCTGGAGCCTGTTTCAGTCTGTGACTCCCTCTCTCTCTGACCCTCCCCTGCTCACGCTGTCTCTCTCTCTCTCCTAAAAATAAATAAAACATTAAAAAAAATTAAAAAAATTAATTTGAGGGGCAACTGGCTGGCCTCAAAATTATTTGAGATAATTTACCAAAAGATGTATAAAGGGCTACAAAGTAGCTAGCAAAACAGGTAAGAAAATAAGGGAGAAAGGGAAGAACAAAGGGGAAAAAAGTGTATTAGTAAGGTTAGTGGTCAAAATAGATACCATGGACTTCAGTAAAAGAAGGGGTGGGATGTCTTTTTTTGGGGGGGGGCTTGAAGCCAAAGTCATTTATCTAAACTGCTGATTTGCTTTTTTAAATATTTTACCCACAACATATTTAGTTTAGATTTTTCCCTGTCTTCTTAGAGATTAGATGGTCTAGAAATTGTATACTACGATAACCAACCCAGAAAATCCAAATTTAATAATTTGCATTTTGAACACTGAAAAAATTTGTTTGGTTAGCAAGTCAGATGCAAAATACACAAAAGGATGAGAAAAGTGGTGTTTACGTTATTTACCTTTCACATGTTACCTAGCCATTCACTGATAGTTCAGAGGAAAGCGCATTTAGTAAATTCCAAATGAGGAGCTATTCAAAATACCGGACATGCATACGGTCTCCTTATTGTGAGAATTTGCCAGCCAAAAGCAGTTATGTCTCAAAATACACTGACAAATTTTAACTATAATCTGTATATGTATATGTAACTATAAAATTTAAAAATCAACAGCAACAACAGGGCACCTGGGTGGCTCAGTAGGTAAGTGTCCGACTCTTGATGTGGCTCAGGTCATGGTCTTGTGGTTTGTAAGACTGAGTCCCATGTTGGACTCCAGACAGCACAGAGCCTGCTTGGAGTTCTTCGTTTTCCTCTCTCTCTGCCACCACCCCGAGTGAGTTCTCTCTCTCTCTCAAAATAAATAAACTTTAAAAAAAAGACTATAGAAAACCTATAAGCATTATTTGGTTTGTGTTTTGGTTGGATTACAATCTACAGGTTGGAAAAAATTTTATCAGATTTCCAGTTCTTTCCAGCTTTACGATCCTATCATTCCTTCATTCTGTAAGACGTTCTATCATTTCATGTATACTTTCTTTTTTTGAAAAAATGTTTAATGTTTAATTTTTAATGATTGGGGGAGGGGCAGAGCGAGAAAGAGACACAGAATCCAAAGCAGGCTCCAGGCTCTGAGCTGTCAGCACAGAGCTCAACACAGGACACGAACCCATGAACTTTGAGATCATGACCTGAGCCGAAGTGTGATGCTTAACTGACTGGGGCACCCAGGCGCCCCCTTGTATACTTTCTTTAGACTCCAAGTCAATCAGAGAATGAGGTCATTATGTTGCTATTGATCTTGCTCACCATGGCAGTATCTACATGCAGAATGAGGAGCCTGTAAAGGTGCGAAATGTGTGATAGCTGCGTGTTTGAGAAATGTCGTTTGTCGTTTTCAGAAGTATCTCCCGTGTGGCGTAGCAGGAATCTCAGCTTAACTCTAAGCTGGGTCTGTCGCTGCGTTCCAGCATGCCTGGGCATGTCTGGCAAAGTGGTGAGGCAGGCCTGAAAGAAACCTGCTGACATGGGGGCTGAGACTGCTTCCTAGAACAGAACTCATTTTAATGGAAGAGAATGAGACAGAGAAGCTCTATAAGAAAGACTTAGTCATTGGATGGGGAGTAATAAATGCAGCTTGGGGTAGCTGTTACTCAAATCTGTCGCCAATCCAAGGCCTGTGAAAGCATGTCTCGGTGCCTAAGAGAAACAGAGCTCTGAGTAAAAACATAAAGAGCTGTTTCACTGAAAACCTTCTCTGATATTGGGCACAAGCAGTCTGCTCCGGGGTTCCCCTAAAGCAGGTCGACACAGTGATCTCCATTTCTGCAGGCTACACCGTGGCTTTGGCTGTTTTGCCTGAATCACAGGTCCTGGAATGGAGGCTGCAGTGCCTGGAAGAGCAGAGCAGGGGAGAGGTCACCCAGAGAGGAGTGTGTGAGTATAGGAGAGACCTCCCACCGCAGAGGCTCCAGAAAGTGTCCTCACTTTGTTAGTAGGCTCGGTAGGTAGAAAAACAGGGGAAATTCAAATTATTGCTAACCTGACCCCATTAGTACTGTGGTCGATGAGTTTGAATACTATTCCTAACCAAATAGTTCTTATGCAATGGTGTATTATTCGGTAACTTCTAATTATGCGTAGAGCCACACACTCTCCTGGCGGGAAGAAGGGAGCTGTGGAACAGTGATTTCAATCTGCACAAGGACCAGCAATTTTTTTTTTTTAAATTTTCAGTGGACTAATACTTTTGCAAAATATAGTAAAAGTGAATTACTAGAGTAGTAGAATAAACTGATGACCTCAGAGATATAAGGCCCATTTTTTATTATTAGATTCAGTAGGCATAAAATTACTCTGTCACGTGGTTATAAAAGTTGCCAGAAGGTAATTTCAGTACTTATCTAGTTACAGAGCAGTAACAAATAGTTTCTGGAGGTGCACAGGGTGGGAGACAGTGCTTCTGGGGGTTCCATCCCGCCTCCCACCTGATGCCAGCTGAAGGAACTCCATCATCCACAAGTCTGGCCTCTAGCCAAACACCTCAGTGAGTGGGATAATGACACTTAGACATTGTAGTTATGCAGGAGAGCGGCCTTGTTTTAAGGAGATACATGGAGAGTAGTGATGTCTGCAGCTATACCCGGATGGAGAGAGAAAGGGAGAGAGGGTAGATGTAGGGGTGAGAAGAGAGGGAGGTAGAGGGAAGGAGAGACGGAAGGGTAAAGTGGAGGGGTGAAGAAGAGAGAGGAAGGGGCACCTGGGTGGCTCAGTTGGTTAAGTGTCCAACTCTTGATTTTGGTTCCGGTCATGATCTGATGGTTTGTGAGTTTGAATTCCGTTGGGCTCTCTGCTGACAGTACGGGGCTTGCTTGGGATGCTCTGTCTCCCTCTCTCCTCCCCTGTCCCTCACTTTCTCTCTAAAATAAATATATAAACTTTAAAACAGAGAGAAAGAGAGGAGGAGGGACTGTGACACAGCCTGCGCACACACAGCCTGTGCAAAAGTGGCAAAATGTTAACAACTGATGAATCTATACACTAGAGTGGTTTATTATTCAATTCTTTTAAATTTTCAGAAAATTTGCAAAAATATAGAACAAAAAAAACCCTCTCTGGGAGTGGGTGGGACCTGAACTTTACTCCAAAAAGCCAATTCCAAGATAGCTCATTGGTTTCTACAAGTTCAACAAATACTATAGCTAAAGACTTCACTTGTGGCTTTGATAACTTCCATTTCCATGTGTTTAATTCCCATTCACTTTCACACTCTTCATACTTTTCTTCCTATCTCCTATACATTAGCCAACCCTTCCAAAGAACTTTAATTGTATCAGCACACCTTTTAAACCAAATCTCAGTATATGCTAGTTGTCTTTCAAAGTCAATTTTTTTATTCAAGATTTGATGCAATCTAATCTTTAAGTTTTTTTTAGTTTTCTAGATTGCTTTCTCATGGTTGATTAACACTGTCATGAATAAATTTTTATGCATTTCCATGTTATTTCTTCTCAGTCCTAGATTTCCGCCTCACACAGAATTCTATTCTAGTCACTCTTCAAGATTCAGCTCAAATTAATTAAACTTATATGTAGCTATATATCTTACCATACAGATTTGTTCAAATCCTACATTCTTCACGAAGTTTTCCTTGATTAGCTCAGCTAAATGTTAACCCTAATTTCCAGGGTTTAGTACAGTGCCTGGCACATACACTTAATATACACTTTTCAGTTAAACTCTCTGATAGTACTTAATTTACAATGCAGGATAGTATATTCCTTGTCTGTCTCAAAGAGTGGCTTTGAGGTTAAAATGTTTAAGGTTGGTATTTTGCACTGTATATGTGTGTAAAGGTATTTGTAAACTATAATGCCCCATACTATTACTTTAAAAACTTTTGCTTTCCCTTGAGGTAACATAGGGATCATGTAACAGCTGTTCAAAGGCCTAAGGCAGCGATACAAAACTGGAGTACTCATGGTATTTATGAAGACTTTCCAAAATGCGTATAAGCAGGAGACTTTTAACACAATCAGTTCTCAGATCCTCACTTCCTTTAGGTGGCTGTCCCCAAAAGTGATCTGCCTGAAAGTATGCGCCTGGGGTTAGAGTATAAAGTTCTTTCCAGCTTTCCTTAACGCAGCTGCTGCTTCCCTACTTTAAAAAAAGAAAGGCGTAATTCTTCCCCATCCCAAATTTTACCTAGGTGCAATACCCCCGGCAGGTAGGGGAGAGGGATGGGGGAACAAAAATCTCCAGGACATCAGAAAAGCAACAATTGACTGGTAAATGAGAATGGGTGGTTTTTGGTGACTTGCTTTCAATGATGTTTAGAAACTAATCAGAGCTGTCAGCTGATCATTAAAAGTATTTTTTTGTTAGGGGTACCTGGGGGGCTCAGTCCCTTAGGCATCTGACTTTGGCTCAGGTCATGGTCTCAAGGCTCGTGAGTTCAAGCCCCACATCGGGTTCCCTGCTAGAGCCCATTTCAGAGCAAAGCCCATTTCAGATCCTCTGTCCCCCTCTCTCTGCCCCTCCCCAGCTTGTACTCTCTCAAAAATAAAACATTTAATAAAATATAAAAGTATTTTTTGTTAGATCTTCATGTGATTTTTTGGGGGGTATATAACTTGAAAGGGTTCAAAGAATCAAGTGGCATTACTAAAATTCCATTCACTTTCATCTACTCATTTTTGCAAACAAGTTTCCCCAATGCATGCATCCATGGAATTGAAAACTTGGAATAGAAGTGATGCTGAACTTGTTCTCATTCTAGTAATTACTCATCCGCCAATAAAACAGACTAGTTGGTGCTAGGAGTTCCATCTCTGTAAGATGCATTTCCAACAAAATTTAACTTTTCTGTTCAATACTTAAGTATTTAAAATATGTGTTTTGATCTAGACAGAGTTTTATGATCACAGGAAGTTAAAAAACAACCCTTAAATGTCAATTTACTTCATTTTATTAAAAGCAAATGTAAGATGATCAATACAACAGTTCAAATATGACATCTTTTATTATTATGAAATTCTGGAAGGGATGCAGAATGCAATTATGAGTTCCAGAAGATAAAGAGATAAAGGAAGGATGGAAATTGCCAAAGTATAAAAGGAAATTGGATTTAAAAAAGTGGATATTGGTGGGTATTAAATCCCTGCAGTGTTTAGAGTTCACTGGCTACATTTAAAAGTGTGACGGTTATAAAATATTTATAACAAGCTGGAGAAAAATGCAGATTTACTTTTAAACTGTACTCAGGACGTACAAAATTGTTTTCCAAGACTCAGGAGCTAAAAAGTTTGAAGATCTTGAACGTAAGACACGTTAGCTCTCAATCTGATTTCACCATTTCTTGGGGGGTATTCCAACGAAGGTTGGATTAAAACCTGTGGCTCTCTGCTGCGCGTTTGGATTTAGCGCCTTGCACTCTATTTATTTTTATTCATTTTAATCGTTTAAATTTTAAACCTCGTAGATTGCAACCTCTCAGAAGCCCAGGGACTTGTTCGATTCCTGGCTCATTGCCGGCGCACAGGGGACACTCCCCAAACATCCCCGGAACGAATGACTTTATCACGAGAACTCAGAGGGCTGCTGAAATCCCCGGCTAGCACTCAAGCTTTCGTTCTGCGTGTCCCGGCGCCCGCGAGGAAGGGGAAGGCGTGGGAAGGCCCCGAGGAAACTTTGAGGACTCGGCGGGGCGGGGCGCGGGCGCGGGCGCGNGCCCGGCGGCGCGGGGCCGGGCTGAGCCCCCCGAGGAGGAGGAGGAAGAGGAGGAGGAGGAGGAGGCCGAGGCCGAGGCGGTGGCCGTGGCGNCCAGGCCGGGGAGGACGAGGACGAAGACGACGACGAGGAGGAGGACGGGAGCAGCAGCAGCGGCGGGGCCGAGGAGGAGGGCAGCGCCCAGAGCCTGGTGGGCAGCANCCAGCAGCAGCAGCGGGGATGGGGACGGCAAGGAGGGCCTGGAGGAGCCCAAGGGACCGCGGGGCAGCCAGGGCGGCGGCGGGGGCGGCAGCAGCAGCAGCAGCGTCGTCTCTAGCGGCGGCGACGAGGGTTACGGGACCGGGGGCGGCGGAAGCAGCGCGACCTCCGGGGGCCGGCGAGGCAGCCTGGAGATGTCGTCGGACGGGGAGCCCCTGAGCCGCATGGACTCGGAGGACAGGTCAGTGCGCCACACCGTTTCCCCTTCCCTTCCTCCTTGTGCCCTCCTGGGCCCCTCAGAGGGGGCCGAGGGGACTTTCTGCTGAGATTCCCCCCCCGTTCCCCAAATCTTCGGCCCCTCCCCCAGGTTCTCAACTCGGAAATCTGTCCGGGTCGCCGCGCCCCTCTCACTGCGGAGAGCCGCTTCCAACTCCCGAACCGTTTCCCCCCCAACTCTCCTTGCCCCGCCCTCTTTCCCCTCGGCTCTGCACTCTTGACGAACCTAAGGACAGCTCTAACTCGGAAACAATCCTCAAAGCAGGCCCGGATCCGCTGGCAGGGCGTCAGAGGGCCGTGGTGTACACACCTCCGTGCACAGGGTTAGCTGCATCCAGCCGTGTTCGCGAACACTTGTCAGAACTATAATTGACAAGTGTTTTCCAACATGGCTGGTCTCGTCTGGATGTAACAGAACTTCCTTGTTCAGGCAGGAGACCCCGACTATCACTTTTCGCTACTTAATAGAGAAAAGGCTAGTCATTTTTAAATATTAAGTCAGTGCTTCTAAAGTTCGTCGTGTGTAGTCCTTAATACGATCTAACTGATTTTAGTAACTTCTACTTGTGAGCAAATCTGGGAGAAGTTTAAAACAAGTATACGTTACTGTAAAAAGGAATAATGAATTGATGTCCTTTCAAGTAATTTTACAGAATCAAATTTATTGGAATCGTAATAAAATACAGTCTGGGAGGTAACAATATTAAGTGTGTGGTTTATAATCTTTATATAGTAATGCTTTAACATGAATGCCATGATTTTAGAGGATAATTTTTAAAGTCATGTATTGGAGAGTTCGCTGAAGAAGTTAACTTTTCTTAAAGCTTGTTGGAAATAACGTAGATACCAACAAAAATAAGCTTCACTTTTTGAAGACATTAAAATTTATTGTATTAGTATCTTTGAAATGTTATTTCTCTTGATCACTTGGAAACGAATTGGGTTTTAATGTACTTTTTAAAAGACAGAGAACCATGTCATGTATGCTCTGCTTCTAAAGTATATTAGCATGTATTTGACCATCTACTAATGTTTTGATGAACAGAATTTTTAACAATCCATATTGACTTGGCTTGAAAAGTTATAGGTATTCTAAAGTTCTAGGAATTCTGAGTGGTAACTGATAAAAAGACCGTTTTGATTTATGTTTAATGTTATAAGGAATACCAAGCTCTAAATATTACGAAAATACAGCTTTAGACTCTGTTTGACATTTACTTTCATATATAGTGAAGAAAACATCTTGGATGGGCTAAAAGAGACTACAGAAATTGTACCGAACTACCTAGGCATGGCAGGAAGGAGAGAGAATGTCTTCAAGACTACTAAAAATTGATGTGAACCACACAATGAAGTATCTGTTATTTATCATTTTATTGTATCCTCCTTCGTTGGTACCAGTACACATTTGAAAACTGACCTCAGTTTATACAGTTAGCATCTACCGTAGTTCTTCCGTTTAGGTAGCGTGCGGGCGCGCACACATGCTTAGTACTGCACAGTTTAAATATTCGTCTCATTCACACAACTCTGGTGCAAGATAGGTATTATTTTGACTTCCATTTAACAGATGATGAAGCAAGTTGAGTGTCTTACTCAAAACAGTAAGTATAGAATGGAAGTGGTAGAGCTGGAGCTGAATAAAGGTTCTCAAGTCCCCTGCTATTCCCACTTCACAAGAGTTAAAATACTTCACCTTAAATAACAAGGTGAATGTGTCAGGAGTTTTTAAAAATTTTAATATCTGTCTACTGCATTCCTTTAGGAGATGATGGTTGGATGGTTGGGCAAGTAGTATTTCAGGAATTGGAGTTTTGACTTCATATTTATAAGATACTCACTGGAATATCTGATTTTTACATCATATTTCAGAGTAAGGAGTAAGATACTAGTGCCACAAGTCCAAATAAGGTTCACACCTGATAATCAGACATACGTGCTTTTCTTAATGCTTGAACATAAGAGACTACAAAATTCCGTAGTCATTTTACGGTTTCAGGGTAATAGATTTATCACTTGTATGAAAAAGCTTTACTAGTGAAGCTGGTTATGGTGGTCTTGATAATCTTAATTCTGAAATGCCCCCTTGTTGCCTTTAATTTTTTTTTTTATGAGTCCTTTTAAATTTGGGAAGGAATCATAGCTCTTATGAACTCTCCTGCAGATTACACTAATCTGTGGATTTTATAAATTGATTTTATGGTGGGAGGTGTATATTTTTGTAACTGATGGAAAGATATTGTGGTTTAGAGTGCTTGTAAAAAGCTTGAGGCATTCCTATCAAAATGCTTTTATTATCATTAGAATTTACTGTTTATTTTAGAATGCCATTCATTTTTTTTCTCACTTTGAAATTAGGTCATACTTTTGAGTTTAGCATACTTAAAAATTTGTTGAAATATCTTAAATATTTTTAATTGTAAGTGCTTCTTTTAAGAAACATTTAGGTATAAAGAGTTGGATATGAAAGCTTATGATTCAAGGTGTAAGTCTACAAACACGTACTGTAAGTGTTGTGGTGAAAAGTGACTAATTTATAAAATGAATAAATGACACTTGGTACAAAAACTGGTTATTTTCCCTGAGAGAAAGTTATTCAAAACCAGAGTAAGTGTATTATTAGTGTGTTTATTTTGATAAAGTTAGAAAAAGAAATGTAATTTATTTTCTTAGGGGGAATATTGAACTGTGCAAGACCACTAAAAACTAGTTTTACTTTGAACCTAAGCTTAAGTACTTTTAAAAAAATTATCACTTAAAAAAATGACCACCTTTTAAGTTAATTTAGAGGCTAATTAATGTTTAATTAAATAGAATTTTAGAATTTAAAATGTCTCTGACGTTTTTTATTTGACAAGTTCTAGCTATTGAATCAGATTATACATTGAAAGTATTCTTACCTTCTTATCTGTATAAGTGAATTGATAATAACTTTTTGTGGTTGTCTTTTTGTATTTATGTCTATATATGAATTTTTCAACTAGAATAGAAGCCGTGACTTATTTTGAAAAAGCCAAGACTACTTTAGGCCACTTTTATCAGTCTTTCTGGGTAAGTCCAGATGTCAAGTGAAAGGGCATGTGTAAGGATGGGATGATAGGGAGGGGCATATAGTTTGAAACTTAGTGATCAGGAAAGGTCCCAGGCCCTTACCATTTTGTAGGTCAAAATTTGGAATCCCAACCTTGTGGGTTGCAGACTTTGAGGTTTAACTAACATTGCTCCGATGCTGGCAAAATAGGCTTATATTGCCCAGTTTCTCAGTAGTATGATTTGGAAGCTCTTATAATTTAAGAGGCTAAACAGTCATTCATTTATTCATTTATTTATTTTGAATAGATAGCCCGAGCATGCGGTGGGGAGGGGCAAAAAGAGAGGAAGAGAGAATCCCAAGCAGGCTCCATAATGTCAGCTCCGAGCCCGATGTGGCTCTCTCTGTCTCTCTCTCATGACCAACCATGATATCATGACTTGAGCGGAAATTAAGAGTTGGACACTTAACTGACTGAGCCACCCAGGCACCCCTAGAGGCTAAACTTTCTTTTTTTTTAATAATTTTTTTTTAATGTTTTATTTATTTCTAGGAGAGAGAGACAGCGTGAGCAGGGGAGGGTCAGAGAGAGAGGGAGTCACAGACCGAAACAGGCTCCAGGCTCCGAGCTGGCAGTCAGCACAGAGCCTGATGCGGGGCTCGAACCCACGAACGGCGAGATCATGACCTGAGCGAAAGTCAGACGCTTAACCGACTAAGCCACCCAGGCGCCCCGAGGCTAAACTTTCAAATCATATTTATGCCAGAAAACTGCTTGCTAAAGTTACCAAGATTTATTTATTTTTTTTATTTTCAAGTATTTATTTAAAAAATTTTTTAATGTTTATTTTGGAGAGAGAGAGAGAGAGACAGAGTGCAACAGGGGAGGGGCAGAGAGAGAGGGAGACACAGAATCTGAAGCAGGGTCCAGGCCCTGAGCTGTCAGCACAGAGCCTGACGTGGGGCTCAAACCCACAAACTGTGAGATTATGATGTGAGCCAAAGTCAGACGCTCAGCCGACTGAGCCACCGAGGTGCCCCTAGTGTTTATTTGTGAAAGAGAGAGAGTGAGAGTGAGCGCACCCAGTGGGGGAGGGGCAGAGAGGGAGAGAGAGAGAAGGAGACAGAATCCAAAGCAGGCTCCAGGCTCAGAGCTGTCAGCACAGAGCCCGAAGCGGGGCTCGAACCCACCAATGGTGAGATCATGACCTGAGCCAAAGTTGGACGCTTAACCGACTGGGCTATCCAGGTGCCCCAAATTACCAAGATTTATTAAGAATCGGTATGGTTGAGGCAATACAGTACTTTTATGTAATTTTTACTCATACTTCATGATGGACTCTTTTTAAAAAAAAATGTTTGTTTTGAGAGAGGGCTTGTTGCATGTGAGGGGGGGAGGGGCAGAGGAGAATCTCAAGTAGGCTCCATGCTGCCAGTGCAGAGGCCCACAAAGGTCTTGATCTTAAGAACCATGAGATTGTGACCTGAGCCAAAATCAAGAGTCAGATGCTCAACCAGCTGAGCTACCCAGGTGCCCCCATGGTGAACTCCTTTCAGTATTTACCTCTTCAACTCTGAGGTAGCTGTCTATAGGCTCTACAGTCATTCTTTAAGCTACTTTTTATTTTGATTAAATTTAGGGAAAGGAGCTTTTAGTAGCTCTCAGTTTTCATCGATAACCTGTAACTCTCTGTTAAGGTAAGGTGTAGCTCTGTGCCAAAAACAAACGGTGAAAAAACTACAGACTTCAGGATTGAATTTATGGAGAGATTCTAAGGGGTCATTTTACTTTTAAGAAACATAAAGACTATTCTGTTGAGTCATTTAGAGAATCCTGTGTGTAAGTTGACTTACTGACCTGAAACAGGCATTTACTATGTGCAGGACTCTTTACTGAGTATTGTGGAAGATGGGAAGAAAAAATGCTTCTCACTTTATCCATCTTGCATATTGCTGTGAGACTTTTAATTCCAGGTTGTAGGTTTTGCTCTAGTTCCTAACTCAAAATTTCATTGACTCTAATGTAAACAAAGTCAAATTTCACACCTTGCCAATTGTATTAGCTGTTCATTGCTTGCTGTATAATAAATTTGTCTCAAATTTAGCAACTTCAAGGAACAGAATTTCTTTTTTTTTTTTTTTTACAAATAGTTTATTGTCAAATTAGTTTCCACATAACACTCAGTGCTCATCCCCACAAGTGTCCTCCTCCATGCCCATCCCCCCCTCCCCCCCACATCCATCAGTCCTCAGTTTTTGTCAGCATTCAAGAGTCTCTCATGGTTTGCCTCTCTCCCTTTCCCCCACCATTTCCGCCCTTCTTCTCCCCCTTGTTCCTCAGTTAAGTTCCTCCTAATCCTCCTATACGTGCAAACATATGGTATTTGAAGGAACAGAATTTCTTATCACATGTAGTTTCTGGGAGTCAAGAGTGGATAGGCTTAACTGGGTGCTTCTGGCTCAAGGTTTCATGAGGTTGCAGTGAAAATGTTGGCCAGCACTGTGGTCATCTGAAGGCTTGACTGGGGCTAGAAATGTGTTTCCAAGATGGCTTACTTATTGAAGCACTAGGCAGGATGCTTCAGTTACTCACCAAGCCCGTATCTGTTAGTGTGTCCTCCTGACAGCAGCTATTTTCTCTCAGAGTAGGTGATCTGAGAGAGCAGGAAGAAACCACAAAGTCTTTTTATGACCTAAATATACCTGCTTATGTTTTATTCTTCCTGTGTTTTTATTTAGCAGATAAGTTTTTCATATTTTTCTTTTCATTCACACCCTGTTATACAATAATTCTTTCAGATTTTTTCACTAAGGCCACTTTTTAAAACCCATCAAAATGCCACAATGAATCCTTTCCTGGTTTTCATTTCTTTTTCCTTTTAGTTCCCACATAATGTATTTTTTTGTCTCTTTTTTCTCTCCCAGCTTATGGTTCTCTTCTGTAGGTGGAGAGATGTAGAATACTTCAGTATAAAGATCATGTAATCTGAGTTAAACGACACAATTCAGATCTTTGTATTAGTACCTATATTATGATTTTTAAAGTAATATCCTTGAGTCTTAGTTTCTTAACTGAAAAAAGTTTAGGTTTTACCATGAAGATAGTAGAGTCTTGTGAACTTTTCTGAAGAACCCATGCTGTTTGAATACTTGCTTCATCCTTTTTGTTGTACAGTGGTATTTTTTGAGAGCTGGGACGGTTTAGCTCATTTAGATCTTTATGGTGTTTAAACACAGTATCTTGGATGTGGTGAGTATTCAGTTATTAGAATTAAATTGAAATGGCAACAATAGAATTTATATAAATAAAGAAGACTATAAACCGAGGACTAGGAATTAGTGCCTTTGGTTGGATCATTGCATTTTGGTATTGATAAATTTAAGGCTCTTGGGTCAGAATACTCCAGTAAGGCTGTTGAGGTCATATGCAAAATTTTACGTGTCTCTGAGAAAATGTCAACAACTTCTATCAGCTTTTCAAAAATAGTTTGGTCTAAGTTAAGAACTACGAATTTTGGGGCACCTGGCTGACTCAGTTGGTAGAACACATGACTCGATCTCAGGGTTGTGAATTCAAGGCCCATGTTGGGAGTAGGGTTTACTTTAAAAAAAAAAAAAAAAGAAAGAAAGAAACAAAAAATCCCTGCCAGTTTAGAGGAGGTCCAGAGGTTCATGATAAAGGTTTATTGAGTGATTGAACAATTCGGAAACTGTGAATTTTATAAAAAGCACTTTATAAATAAATGAATATGAGGATGGAAAACCTGAAATGGATAGTCACCAGACGGTTTTTTCCAAATCATTGTTAAGAAGCATTTATTGTATAAAAATGCTTAACATTTTATTAAAGTTAAACGGAAATTTTGAAAGTTAAGGAGGGAGAAGGTATAAGAGGAGTAGTGGTTTAAGTCTATGATTTGAGTCAGAATGAGCCAGTTTGAATTCTGGCTCTCACGTAAACTGGTGACTGTGAGATAGTTATTTAAGTTATTTAACAGTTAACTATTACTCCAGGTTTCTCATCTGCAAAAGGGGGACAATGATGGTTAACTCTTCTGTAAGATTGCTATGGGGATTACATGTAGAGTATTTGGCACACAATTTACTGTTTATTGCATGATAGGCATTTATTCCACAGGTGTACATAGAACCCCCCCATTATGTGCCAGACAGTAATTTTGTTGCAGGGTGCATAGCACTGAGTAAAACAAAGCTCCTGACCTCATGAGGGGGGGAGACAGACTGCACAAATGAACTGGAAATAGCTAGTAATGATCTGTTGTTATGAAGCAGTATAAGATCTGAATGCCAAAAAGTGCTAGACCAGCTGTTAAATGTGTGGCAAGTATCTGTAAATGAGTGCTGCAGAAACTTGCAAAAGGATATGCCAGGTCAAATATTTCATTACAAAATCTGCATTTTAATCAGCTTTCTTTAACATGTATATTTTCAGTGGTTGACCTAAAAGGCCTCAATACTTTTTAATGGGTTTTTATATGTAAGCCAAGCTACTGACCTATTAGTAAAAGTCTTTCTAGTAATGGTAATGGATTTGCAGTGATCTAACCACAGGTTGAGTTCATTTTTATGACTAATAGTTTGCATTTGTGAAAATAGTGGTTATTTTTGCCTTAGAACTAAATGGACAATTTTGGGACTGGATCACAGGGATGGATGGGTGTTTTAAACAAAATCGCACTTTGAGCCTTTACTCTGGTAGTTAGCATGGTGCTCTGTTTAGTGATAAGAAAGAAATGTGATGGTGCTTCCCCAGATATCTCCTTTTTCTGTTTCTGTTTCTTTTTCTTTTTCTTTTTCTTTTCCCTCCTCTTTTTCTTTTTCTTTTTCTTCCCTTCCCCTTCCCCTTCCTTTCCTTCGGCGCCCAATGTGGGGCTTGAACTCATTACCTTGAGATTAAGAGTCCCATGCTCTAGAGACTGAGCCAGCCAGTTGCCCCCAGAAATTTAGTTTTTAATGAGAAGACTAAAAAGATGATTCCATTGTTTTCTAGTTTTTCTGCAAATTGTTTGTGACACAGTACATTAAAATAAAATTTGGAGAGTATTGTAGTCAGTGATTAAAGTTTTGGTGGGGAGGGAGCTGAGTTTTAGGTGAGTGATGAGAAATTTTTAGGAAGCCTAAATGAAACATAGAAAGGAAAGAGCCCACCATGTTCAGGAGGCTTTCTGCCTAGATCAGAGGATTCACACTGGAGCTGAGAAATAAGAATGGCTAAAGTGGGATTTTGCATGCCAAACGCAGATGTGGGCATTTTGTCAGTATAGGTTTGTCAGTCAGATTCTTTTTCCTCTCCCCAAATTCTTTGTCCTAGTCGCATTCAGATCTTATCTCAAACATTTTCTCAGGCAAACTATTCCTGATTCTATGTTAGACACACTGCTAGCATTCCCAAGTTCTTCATTGACCTTGTTAACAATTTGGGTATTATTTACCACTTCTCTCTCCTGCTAGAGTGTGTGCTCCCTGAGAAAATAGGAATCGTGTCTCTTGATCAGTTCTATTCACAGCACCTGGCACAGTGCCTGATGTTTATTTTAGGTATTTTTAAAAAGATTTTATTTATTAAAAATATTTCTATTTTACTTTATTTTAGAGAGAGAGTGTGAGGGAGGTCGGAGTAGGGGAAGGAGCAGAGGGGGAGAGAGAGAATCCCAAGTAGGCTGTACCCTGAACAGTTCCCCTGACCCTGGGATCATGACCTGAGCCAAAATCAAGAGTTAGATGCCCAACTGATTGAGTCACCCAGGTGCCCCAAGATTTTATTTTTAAGTAATCTCTATACCTAGCTTGGATCAAATGTATATAACCCTGAGATCAGGAGTCACATGCTCTACTGACTGAGGCAGCCAGGTACCGCTTAAGTATTCTTAAATGGATTTTGGATGAATGATGAAACCTCCTGTGTTACAGGAAAATGTGGCAAAGGTAGGAAATTTTGGGAGCTGGGAGACCAATTAGGAAGTAGTAGGAATAGTACAGGTGTGAACTAAAGAGGTTTGAGCTGGAGTAGAAGTTGGAAAACTCATGCTTGGGAAACTAAATCAAAGGAAAGAAAAACTAATTTCCTGAGTGGCCTGTAAGAAAAATATTGTTACTATTTCTGAGTAAAAAGCTTTTTTCTTGAGGATTTTATTGGAACAATAGCTTGCTTATTTTTCCAGACATACCCAGCACTAAAAATAACTAAAGGAATGATTGGGTAGTGAAAGAGCATGAACCTTAAGTTAGAAGGAATTATGATTTAACGTCTTAGAAGTTGTTTCCTTGCCTGTAAAATAGAGTATGTTAGTGTTGTGATTAAATGAGATGGAATATGTAAAGGGCCTAGGGCTCTATTAATTCAGAGAATCGTTTATCCTTCCCTTTCTCATGCATACAGATGTGGAAAGAAAACTCTGGTGAACATAAGTAATTGAAATTATAGTACTGGCTTCACTAGAGACTGCTTGTAATTATTTCATTTCTTTGAACTTCAGATTGATTCTTTTTCTTAAAAGTGAGGGTTTAAACAACATAAAATAATTTGGAGCTCAAATGTGATGATTCAGATGTAGACTTGGCACAATACTCTTATTTTATCCTTTAGACAAACCCAAAATATTGCAAGCATGGCTTTGCTTTATCCAGGATCTCAAAGATACTTTAAATAGGTTCTTCTGAGTTCAAAAATCACCGTAATTTATGGTGTTGTATTGAAATACCCATTTGTGTTTGTCTTGCCTAGGCTGTAACATTTTTTAAGAATTAAAATCTGGTTCTATTTATTTTAATACTTCTTTGCTTACCAGCTGCACTCATTCACCTATTGCACTGCCTATATTCAGAACTCAATGATTGGTTGAATTTAACTGAATGTGGATGTACTTGATACACATTTCTTTTTTCTCACTATCATGATTGCAAGAGATAAGGAGAACTGTTGTGTGCCTTATGTCTTCCCCCAGATCTTTTTATTTATTTTTTTAATTTAAGTGATCTCTAAACCCAGTGTGGGGCTTGAACTCATGACTCCGAGATTGAGTCGCATGTGCTTCTTACTGAGGCACCAGGCATCCTTTCTCCCAATTCTTTTTAACAGCATATGTAGAAACAGTATTTGAGAAAAACTATGAGTTTTGAGTTATTTATTTTTTGATTTTTGAATTATTTAGAAAGTAGACTTCCCATATTTTGTTTCCCAACAACAACAAAAAATAAATGTATATATTATTTTAGGAGAAAACTGTGATTGTCGACTTAGCTTACAAAACTGAGACTCTTGAGCTTATTGAAAGGATTTTATGAAGTTCAGTTCACTGCATCCTCACAAACCGCTAATGAGGCGAGAAAGCACTGGCATTATAACTTGCCCAGAGTTACACAGCTCCTTGAGAATGCAGGCTGTCCTGGCTCTGGATGTGGTCTTAGCTACTATACTGCCTAAGTGACTCTCATAACCAACCTGGGCTAGGGAGGTTTAATTAAAATAGTATTAAGTCAGTGGCTGTTCTAAATTTCAACCTCTGTCTTTTGCAAAGAATGACTTAAGTGATTGAATTCATTTACATTTCTGGGCCTCATTTTCATTTGTAATTATTATATACCTAGCCTGTATCTCTTTTAAGACTAGGAAATATAAAAGTTGATTTTCAAGTGTTATAGTTATTCAGTCTTTAAGGGAATAGAGAGTCTTTACTGGCATTTTCTTTAATTTTAAGCTTTTCAAAGTCTCTGTCTTTCAAGTTTTCATTTATGTTTCAAAATTCTAGAAATATGAAGTGTTACTAGTTAGAGAAAACAGGGATTTTAGAAGGGTATTTGTATTTCTCAGTAAATACATTTACTAGTTCCATTTCTCAATTATAAAATTTTTGTCATTACTTCTTATAAATTACTTCTGGGAGTGGATGAATCAGTTGTGGATTTTTTTAGTGCTTTAAATTCATGTTGACAGTCATTGGAACATGTCTTTTGAGGTGTTGAGGACTACTGTAGGCATTTTTGTCAGAAATGTGTGTACTCAATCATCTGATAAAATTTTTATGATTTAAAACTAACTTCAAAAAATTGCTTCATAGCACATTTTTTTTTTTTTTTTTTTTTTTTTTATTATTTTTTCTTTGATTTTAACATTT
>NW_027532276.1:690863-693553 GCF_008692635.1 Crocuta crocuta
ATTTTTTTTTTTTTTTTTTTTTTTTGTTTACATATACTGTCTTTGTATATAGACATTTTCCTGGGAATCTTTTTAAGAAAGTAAAATAAAAAAAAGTAAAAGATAACTCCTTACAATGTAATAGAAATTGAAATAGAATGTTTCTAGTATTACTGTGTTTTTGAAGATAATTTCTTGCTGATTTTGAACTGTGTGAAAAATGTGGGTGGAGTAATCTTTAAGAGCAATAGACTAGAAATGAGAAGGAAATTTAAAATTACATGCACAGTGCACAGTACTGATATAAGAATGCAACCTACTTGTTTTCCATACGCTATATTTCATCACTGTTGCATAAAGTCCCTTTTGACCAATTTAGTGAATGCTGCTGGGTCTTGGGGAAAAAATCTTTTGTTTTTATTCAGAGAAATAATTGTAGGGATGGAGAGTAGTCTTTTTCTTGATTAGAAAAACCCATTTTAGCTTTTTAAATTACAGTGATAATAGCTTGTAATTACAGTAACAATAGTAATAATAATATCTTGGTTTTGGCTAATGATTTTTAGTGTGCCTCCAATTAATTTTTATGATTATCTCAGTGTGACAAAGCCATATATTTTGCTTGCCTTAAAAATCCTACTTAAATTTGTCAGTAAAAGTATGTGAGCATTTACTGTGTGCAAGGCGCTATACTGCCTAGATTTAGGAGTTTACTCAAAATTGATAGGCTTATAGGTGATTCATAATACAAATCAACCAGATCATACGGAAGCAGAATTCTTTCCACCTTAGGTGGTAGGGAGGGCCTTAGGGAAATGTGACTTGAGCATATGTAATACATGTAATAAAATAAGCACTTGTCTTTACTTCTTTTTTCTTTTGTTTTCTTTTTTATCTAATTTGTTCTAATTGCTTCTGAGTTTAAAGATCTAAAAGGCTGTGGTACCATAGCAGTTTGGAAGACAAAACTAGGCAGCCTTACAGAAATCTGATGTGATCAAAATTCCTTAATCCCATTTACAATCTGTTTCATAATCTGTTATTCTTTGAAAAACATTTTTTTACTGTTTATTTTTGAGAGAGAAAGACGGAGTGCAAAGGGGGGAGGGGCAGAGAGAGAGGGAGACACAGAATCTGAAACAGGCTCCAGGCTCTGAGCTGTCAGCAAAGAGCCCGACGCGGGGCTCGAACCCACAAACTATGAGATGATGACCTGAGCCGAAGTCTTACGCTTAACCGACTGAGCCACCCAGGTGCGCCTATTACTTGTTCTTGATAAAGAAAAATGAAAGTGACCTCCCTTTGTCTCTAGACAAGTTAATATTTGGAGTTGGATTTTATGTTGACATTGTTAGGCTCCTGTTTTAGTGGGCTAAGTTTGGGGCAGGTTCTACCTGAGGATAGGGTTGCTTTCTGTGACCTTGAATTACTTTTTTTTTTTTAATGAACCAAATTGAGTTGTAGGAATCAAATTTAATAGTTTATCTTGTTAGCAAAGCTATCTACCTGCCTGAATGAGTCAACTTATATGTAATTGTTTTTTTAAATTTTTTTTTTTTTAATGTTTTATTTATTTCTAGGAGAGAGAGAGAGAGAGAGACAGCGTGAGCAGGGGAGGGTCAGAGAGAGAGGGAGTCACAGACTGAAACAGGCTCCAGGCTCTGAGCTGGCAGTCAGCACAGAGCCCGACGCGGGGCTCGAACCCACAAACCGCGAGATCATGACCTAAGCGAAAGTCGGACGCTTAACCGACTAAGCCGCCCAGGCGCCCCAACTTATATGTAATTGTTAAATATCTTTTGTGTGTGCTCTAGGTGTACAAAAGCAGAGAAACAACTTCTTATGTGTATACACCAAGTGAAACCAAGTGTCAGTTATTTTGATATATGGGTTGTATTTCAGTATTTCTCAAATCAGTGATTTACTCAGATTTTTCCTTTGTCTGGCAATTAAGTTTGGCATTAGTGTTTTGTATTTTCTGACTTTGGGCAAGTCACATAATTCTGTGCCTCAGTCTGTTTTATCTGTTAAGATGAGGATACTACTTATGGCACCTACCTGATATGGTTGTTGTAAACATTAAATGAGTTACTACATGTCAGCATTCTTCTAGTTACTATGGCTGCATGCCAACATTTAATGGCTTAAAACAGTCATTTTGCATACAGATCTAAAATCTGAGCAGGGCTGGGTATGGTTAGATCATTCCTGCTCTACTTGGGGTCAGCTTAGAACAGCATAAAGGCTGGGGACTGCAGTCACCGGAAAACTCACTCACCCACTGACATTATCTGTCACACATGATGTGCCTGGGCTAAGACTGAAACAACTGTGCTGGGGACTCCCTGGTATCTGTCGCTAGCTCTCTGTACATTTTTCATAAGAGCGCTTCAGCATGGCAGCTTCAGGGGAACCAGATTTTTTTTTTTTTTTTTTTTTAAATAACACAGAAGCTCTGGGCTTCCAAGCTGTGTGTCCTGAGAGTCAGCTGGAAGCTATAGTATTACCTTTTATGACCTTGTCCTGGAAGTCTTGCAGTGTCACTTTGGCAGTAGTCTCAGGCTTGTTCAGATTCAAAGGGAGGTAATCTAGGGGTGCCTGGGTGGCTTAGTCGGTTAAGCGTCCGACTTTCGCTTAGGTCATGATCTCGCGGTTCGTGGGTTCGAGCCCCGCGTCGGGCTCTGTGCTGACTGCCAGCTCAGAGCCTGGAG
>NW_027532276.1:693591-694522 GCF_008692635.1 Crocuta crocuta
TCCCTCTCTCTCTGACCCTCCCCTGCTCATGCTGTCTCTCTCTCTCCTAGAAATAAATAAAACATAAATTTAAAAAAAAAAAAAAACAAAGGGAGGTAATCTTGATCCCCACCCCATGCCATATTGTAAGAAGAGGATGTGGAAATTTTATTTGGTATGGCTATCTTTGGGAAATAGACTCGGTAAGTGTTGGCAGTTATGATTAAGTATAGGAAGTCAGATTTAAATAGACTACCTTATTTTTGTGATACAAATTTCAATATAGTAAGTTATGTGATCCCCTTTTTTCCTTAACAGAAAGTCATAAAATGTAACAGGCAGGAAGTTCTTAATTTTTAAAAAATGTTTATTTATTTTGAGAGAGAGTGAGGGGGAGAGGGGTAGAGAGGGAGAGAAAGAATACCAAGCAGGGCAGAGCCTGATGTGGCGCTGGATCCCGTGAACCATGAGATTATGACCTGATCCAAAACCAAGAGTCGGATGCTTAAAAGACTGAGCCATTCAGGTGCTCCCATAATTTTTTCTTTTCTTTTCTTTTCTTTTCTTTTCTTTTCTTTTCTTTTCTTTTCTTTTCTCTTCTTTTCTCTTCTTTTCTCTTCTTTTCCTTTCTTTTTTCTTTTCCTTCTCTTCTCTTCTCCTCTCTTCTCTTCTCTTCTCTTAAATGTTTCAGTTATTTCTGAGAGAGAGAAAAAGACAGCATGAGCAGGGGAGGGTCAGAGAGAGGGAGATACAGAATCCGAAGCAGGTTCCAGGCTCTGAGCTAGCTGTCAGCACAGAGCCCGACGCGGGGCTCAAACCCACGAATTGTGAGATGATGATCTGAGCCGAAGTCAGACACCTAACCGATTGAGCCACCCAGGCGCCCCCTCCATAATTTTCTTGACTTGCCTGTTTCTGTCTTTTTTGTTTGTTTGTTTGATTTTTTTATTTA
>NW_027532276.1:697369-698188 GCF_008692635.1 Crocuta crocuta
AGGGGAGGGTCAGAGAGAGAGGGAGTCACAGACTGAAACAGGCTCCAGGCTCTGAGCTGGCAGTCAGCACAGAGCCCGACGCGGGGCTCGAACCCACAAACCGCGAGATCATGACCTAAGCGAAAGTCGGACGCTTAACCGACTAAGCCGCCCAGGCGCCCCAACTTATATGTAATTGTTAAATATCTTTTGTGTGTGCTCTAGGTGTACAAAAGCAGAGAAACAACTTCTTATGTGTATACACCAAGTGAAACCAAGTGTCAGTTATTTTGATATATGGGTTGTATTTCAGTATTTCTCAAATCAGTGATTTACTCAGATTTTTCCTTTGTCTGGCAATTAAGTTTGGCATTAGTGTTTTGTATTTTCTGACTTTGGGCAAGTCACATAATTCTGTGCCTCAGTCTGTTTTATCTGTTAAGATGAGGATACTACTTATGGCACCTACCTGATATGGTTGTTGTAAACATTAAATGAGTTACTACATGTCAGCATTCTTCTAGTTACTATGGCTGCATGCCAACATTTAATGGCTTAAAACAGTCATTTTGCATACAGATCTAAAATCTGAGCAGGGCTGGGTATGGTTAGATCATTCCTGCTCTACTTGGGGTCAGCTTAGAACAGCATAAAGGCTGGGGACTGCAGTCACCGGAAAACTCACTCACCCACTGACATTATCTGTCACACATGATGTGCCTGGGCTAAGACTGAAACAACTGTGCTGGGGACTCCCTGGTATCTGTCGCTAGCTCTCTGTACATTTTTCATAAGAGCGCTTCAGCATGGCAGCTTCAGGGGAACCAGATTTTTTTTTTT
>NW_027532276.1:698346-771167 GCF_008692635.1 Crocuta crocuta
GCCTGGGTGGCTTAGTCGGTTAAGCGTCCGACTTTCGCTTAGGTCATGATCTCGCGGTTCGTGGGTTCGAGCCCCGCGTCAGGCTCTGTGCTGACTGCCAGCTCAGAGCCTGGAGCCTGTTTCAGTCTGTGACTCCCTCTCTCTCTGACCCTCCCCTGCTCATGCTGTCTCTCTCTCTCCTAGAAATAAATAAAACATAAATTTAAAAAAAAAAAAAAACAAAGGGAGGTAATCTTGATCCCCACCCCATGCCATATTGTAAGAAGAGGATGTGGAAATTTTATTTGGTATGGCTATCTTTGGGAAATAGACTCGGTAAGTGTTGGCAGTTATGATTAAGTATAGGAAGTCAGATTTAAATAGACTACCTTATTTTTGTGATACAAATTTCAATATAGTAAGTTATGTGATCCCCTTTTTTCCTTAACAGAAAGTCATAAAATGTAACAGGCAGGAAGTTCTTAATTTTTAAAAAATGTTTATTTATTTTGAGAGAGAGTGAGGGGGAGAGGGGTAGAGAGGGAGAGAAAGAATACCAAGCAGGGCAGAGCCTGATGTGGCGCTGGATCCCGTGAACCATGAGATTATGACCTGATCCAAAACCAAGAGTCGGATGCTTAAAAGACTGAGCCATTCAGGTGCTCCCATAATTTTTTCTTTTCTTTTCTTTTCTTTTCTTTTCTTTTCTTTTCTTTTCTTTTCTTTTCTCTTCTTTTCTCTTCTTTTCTCTTCTTTTCCTTTCTTTTTTCTTTTCCTTCTCTTCTCTTCTCCTCTCTTCTCTTCTCTTCTCTTAAATGTTTCAGTTATTTCTGAGAGAGAGAAAAAGACAGCATGAGCAGGGGAGGGTCAGAGAGAGGGAGATACAGAATCCGAAGCAGGTTCCAGGCTCTGAGCTAGCTGTCAGCACAGAGCCCGACGCGGGGCTCAAACCCACGAATTGTGAGATGATGATCTGAGCCGAAGTCAGACACCTAACCGATTGAGCCACCCAGGCGCCCCCTCCATAATTTTCTTGACTTGCCTGTTTCTGTCTTTTTTGTTTGTTTGTTTGATTTTTTTATTTAAGTAATCTCTGCACCCAATGTGGAATTTGAAATCACGACTCTGAAACCAAGAGTGACACGTTCCTCTGACTCAGGGAGCCAGATACCTCTTGAAGTGTCTGTCTCTTTTAACTGGTTTAGTTTTGGCTTTTGATCTCATTGTCAGTACCTAGAATGAGGAGCAGGGCACAAAATTATTTTCCGTTACAACAAATGGAGGTAAGGAATAGTAGAATTTCACTCTTAAAGTTGTGTTTTATTAATATAATATTCATATAATATTAGGTATGTAACTTCATACTTTTAAAGAAGACTTAAGTGCTTGGCACTCTTGAATTTTAGCTTTTAATAATTTTTATTATAAGTATGGAAGAGACATAATCATTCTAGTAGTAAGTGGCAATTTCATAGATAAAAGGAATATCACTCACCTGTTAGACAAATAACAATTTACCCTGAGCTATGATTGAATTAGGAATCCCTGATGTGTGGATATGTTTACCTACAATTTGATAAATACTTTGAAACTCTATACAGCATCCTTTTTTCCACAAAGCTTATTACCAACTACAAAGTTAAGCTAAGTTTATAATGCTTGATTTGGCCTTGTTAACTGTAACTTATAAACCTGTGGAATTTTTGTTTCCTTTTATCTCATGCCACTTTTTTCAGTCCCTGTGGAGGACCATATTCCATTCTTTAAAAATGAGAATTATAGAATATAATAATTCATATAGAAGCTATGAACCTAAGACTTTGTGAAGATCATTATAGTTTTCATCAGATAATAAAAATAAAACAGTCTTGTTTCTTTAGAGATTAGGGAGGTTCTTTCGTGGAACCTCAGTCACGAACTTCCAGATCCTGAAAGAAGTGGTTAGATACCTTGATCATCCTTTTTTCCTACTACATTCTTTTTTTTTTAATATTTTATTTTTAACGTAATCTCTATACCTAGCGTGGGGCTTGAACTCATAATCCCCAGATCAAGAGTCACAGGCTCCACTGCCTCAGCCAGCCAGGTGCCCCTTCCTACTACGTTGTTTAAGTTTATGATACCTTTTATCCTTGATGTCACTTAATCTGTATATAATACAGCTCCATGTTTTCTAACTTTTTGTTTCTTTTTTAACCTTAAAAAATTTTTGTAATGTTTTATTTATTTCTGAGAGAGAGAGAGAGTGTGAGCAGGGGAGGGTGAGAGAGACAGAGGGAGACACAGAATCTGAAGCAGGCTCCAGTCTCTGAGCTAGCTGTCAGCACAGAGCCTGACGCGGGGCTCGAACCCACGAACCGTGAGATCATGACCTGAGCCAAAGTCGACACCTAATCGACTGAGCCACCTAGGTTCCCCAGCCTTTTTTTAAAGTAGATCCCACACCACCAGGACCCTGAGATTATGAGTTACATGTTCTACTGACCGAGCCAGCCAGCCGCCCCTGTTTTCTCACTTTTTAATTTAAAAGTATCATTTGTTTCATAGTTAGTAGTTTGACAGTTTTGAGGACTGTTGTTGAGGACATAAACAGTGTAAAAACAATTTACAGATTGAGTAGTGGATGAAGTTTTTTCCCCAAATGAGTTTTTGTGTGGAATTCCAATGCCTGACACATATTAAAATGGTATTTTATTAGTATTTTTTTTTTTGCAAGAACTTTACATTAGTTTATAAAAATAAGAACAGTATAACATTTTAAGTAAATTTAAATTCAAAGTAGGGTTTGTGAATCTTACAAATAATGTGTCAATATTCATACGGACTTTCCTTGTTCTATTTTGGCTGCTTAGTCTTGAAAATTTGACTTGCAGATGGGGCAAGTGAATTTTTCTTATTCTGTTGCATTAAGACCATGGTCTTGTCCTCCATTTTGATAATGTAACATCCATGTATTGCTTCTTCTATTCCCTGTATTTTGTCATTTTGCAGTCTGTCCTTTGGCTGCCCTGTGGCTGTGGTCATGTCTGCCACACAGATGTTTTGCTTAATAGTAATTTGAGTTCTCAAAAGAAGGGTCTATTCTTATACATATGAGTTGGTCCTTGAATTCCCAGAGGAAATAATTTTCATAAGAACAATGAAGTTTACTCTAGATGGTATAGTAGAAATGTCTGGTGTGCTGGGAGAGAGAAAAGGGAATGCTGTTGTGTTGAAAATCCCTCCTGTCCTTCCCTAAATATTGCATTTGAATTTCTAACAATATGTAGGTTTTGTTTTTTTTTTTTTGGAAACTTAGGGATTATTTGTTGTCACAGGGGGTGTGTGTGTGTGTATGTGTTTGTGTTTTTGTGTATGCTTTAGTTAATATCATTCTGCAGTATTAGACACACTTCATTAGATAGTCTGATCAGTGTTACTTGGGAAATAATACCATAAGATCTTTTAGAGGCTTGCTACTTAAAATGTTGTAGCAGTAGCATCAACAAGTAATGTCTCAAAAGAAAATAAAATATTTCAGGTCCTACCTCAAAATCTACTAAATCGGTATCTGCCCTTAAGAAGATCCCAGGTGATCGTTAATAACATTAACTTGAGAAGCACTGCTTTAGATTATTGTAACTATCTGAATAATAGGAGTGCTTTTTCCTGGCTTAGGTTTTCTTCCAAATACTAGGCTGCTTTTGTTCACATTTTACAGAATCAGTAGGTGTTCATTGGGAAGGAGAACTAAATGAGTGAAAAATGTTAATATGTAGGGTCCTAGGAACATTACAGGATCAGGTGGAATGTCCTCTTCTAGTTCAGATCATCTTGGTATCTTACAATTATAGGAGGAAGGACACTTTTATCTGGGATCTGTATCTAGCTCAGTGTTCTTTCAAAATAAAAACTTAACTATGACTTGTCTCTGGTGATCTCCTGCATCAGGACTGTTGCCTTTATCAGTCTGAGGAGTGGAGAAAACCACAGATTCCTGCGTGGATCTAGGGCCAGAAGGGAGCCTGGAGGCTTAGGATTTGGACACTTCCTAGAAGCTGCGGGAGCCTAAGAGGGGCCATGCAGCAGGACTCCAGTTGGACCTCCTAGGCTTCAGGAGGCGCTCTGGTATGCTGCACACGTGTGAAGGTCCCTTGAGTCTTCTAGGGCATAGGACCTGTCCCTCACCACCTCTTCACTCCTCTGCATTTGCAGCTCAGTTGCCAGTGATAGACACAGTACATGTTCTTTTAACATCAGCAGTATTACTGGCTTTTTATGAGGATCTGTAATCACACGAAGTACTGTGTTTTAATGATATCGCACATAGGCTGATTACATGCATAGTGTTTATGGATGTTTGAACTTACAACCCTGTAAGTAGTACAGGGTTACCCCTTTTATAGTAAAATTAGTAAGCAAAAATAGATTAAGCAGTATGTAGATAGCCTATATGTTGCTAGTTGGATTTATTATGAGTCTCTTGGCTTTTCTTTGTTCAATTTAAGGAAAATTGGTTTTATTTTCAACTAAGTTTGGACTTTTCCATAAAAGCAGTATAGGTATGTGGTTAAAAATGATACAAAATGGTATTTATAGTGAAAGTTTCTCTCCTACTGACCCTCTGTTTGCCCCTCCTAAAAAAAAGCATGGATGGTGTTTTGTGTATCCTTCAAAAGAAGTTTTGTCTTGAGAGAATAGCCATGTCTATGTCTGTCTCCCTCCCCAACCTAAGTATGGATGTGGAAATTGGAGCATTACTCTCATGTGTGTGTGCATGCGTGTGTTACACTTTGCTATGCCTTACAGATTGCATTGCAGTAGGGCACGGAGATTTATCTCTTTTCCTAAGATTGTTTATAATTTGAGTATGGTTGGTTGTCCACTTAAAAGTATTAATATTTTATTTGCCTTTGGTGTTAATTAGTATGGTTTATAAAAGTATGAGCTTTACAGTTAAAATGTTTTAAAATCTATGAAATCTAGGAAAATTAGGTGACTGTTTGGTTAAGGACCTCATGAAACTTGAAATTTCTAGGGCCCAGATAAAAATACGTGTTTCTGTATAGAAAAAAAGCCATACTCAAATTTATTCCTGCAAAAAAGTATGAATAAATATTCAGATGATCAAGCTGATTTGCATTTGAGAGTTTAATAGAGATTACAAAAAAATTTTTCTTACATATATGCACCCAAAATGGGGCTCAAACTCACAACCCTGAGGTAAAGAGTCGGATGCTGTATGGATTGAACTGTCCAGGTGCCCAGAGATTACAGTTTAGAATGAAGTTTTAAAGTTTAAATTTAGAATGTATATTGGCTGGTAGATAGATGAATTTAAGTATGTGAATATTCTTTAAAGGGAAATCTGAGACATTTTTCCTATCTGAAGCATCCTATTAAAAAACATTTTTGCTAGCTTTCTTTTTTTTTTTTTAAATGGATGCATTGGATATTAGGCACACACATTTCTTTCTTAAAGTTTATTTCAAGAGAGAGCATGAGCAGGAGAGGGGCAGAGGGAGATGGAGAATCTCAAGTAAGCTCCACACTCAGCTTGCAGCCTGATGGAGGGCTCAGTCCCATAACTCTGGGATCACAACCTGAACTGAAATCGAGAGTCAAACACTTCGCTGTTTGAGCCACCTAGGCACCCCAGACACAAACCATTTTTAAGTTTACTTTAATAAGTTAAAATTTATTTTGACTTTTACGTATGAGCAAATAAGGTTGTGATTATGGGTGCATGTTCTTATTTTTAGATGGTATGCGCTGAAGTGATTGCGGTTGAAGTATCCTGTTTGCAACTTGCAAATAATTGAGAAAAACAAATTGCATATAGCGAATAGGACAAGATATAATTTTTAAAAACTATTTTATTTATTTACTGCTCGAACTCACGACTGTGAGATCAAGAGTGGCATGCTCTACTGACTGAGCCAGCCAGGTGTCCCCAAAATGTAAATTAAGTTCAGACTTATATAACTTTTCTGTGTCTTTGAAATTTTCTGTAGTAAAAACTTGGGAGTAGGGAAGCAGACTCCTTAAAAGTTAATATAATTTTCATAATTTATTCGTACTTAGATTGCAGGCAGATAAATAGCTTTCAATGAATTTAGTGTGCAGACATTCTTACTGTTGACCCCTCTGGTTGAAGTTACTTCCCTGTAGTTTCTTTGTTGGGAAGATATTGAAAAAAATTTTTTAATGAATTGCTTTCAGTTTTTTAAAAAAGATTTTATTTTTAAGTAATATCTACATGCAGTGTGGGGCTTGAACCTGTCATCCCGAGATCAAGAGTCAGATGCTTTACTGACTATGCCAGCCAGGTGTCCCCTTAAATGAATTGCTTTTGAAAGGAAGGCAAAAGTGTGTTACAGTTTATTAAGATGAGAAATTTTGAGCTTTCAAAATTACTTCTGTTACTTTTATTTCTGCTAGTATGTAATTTTCTTAGTAAATAAAAGGATCACTAATATTTTACACTTTGTTTAGTGAATAAAAGGTAAAAGAGATTGGCTTTTTCAGTCCTTTTTTGTGGCTAGAGATTAGCAAAAAATTGAGGGCCAGGAAAAGACATTTTATTTGGACTTTGGTAAAATCGCAGAAACTTCTTTTGCACCCAGTTTTCTCCTGCTTATTTACTTAGAAGGGAAAATACTGCACAATTTCCCAATTATTTTGAGATGGAGAGAAGTAGGATATGACAGGAGTAATTCTCAGATTAGTGAATAGAGGAAATGATTATTGATTAACAAGTGATTTGCAGAACTGTAAAGATACTCTTGATTCTGAATTATTTATAGCTGGAAACTTAGTACTCTGTTACTTTATTGTGCTTCTTAGAGCTTTGGAAGGTACGAATTGTGGTGAGCTGTATGTATGTTTGTGTGTGTGTGTCTGGTTTGCTTCTGTAGGTTATAGTATTGAGTTCATGTCTGCCAAAAGTTTCTTAAATTATCCCATACCTGGTTTTGAAGTACCAGCATTTTTTTTTTTGCCTTGATTTGCACTTTATTGCCAACTAAATAATTTCAAAGCAGTGTTATTTTCTAACAGAAAATATGGTTAGTATACTTTGTATGGAGCAGAATGTCAAGTAGTAATCTTAAGTATAAGATCATATTCATGTTAGTGAATTTCTAGGAATAACACAGCCTTTTTTCTTCTTTTGTAGCATAAGCAGTACTATAATGGATGTAGACAGCACAATTTCCAGTGGGCGTTCAACACCAGCAATGATGAATGGACAAGGAAGCACTACTTCTTCAAGCAAAAATATTGCCTATAATTGTTGTTGGGACCAGTGCCAGGCTTGCTTCAACTCTAGTCCAGATCTGGCAGATCACATCCGTTCCATACATGTAGATGGTCAGCGAGGAGGGGTTGGTTTTGTCATTTCTTTTTTTCACTCCCTGTTTTCATTAGTTTTATTAATTTATAATTGCTAGTTAGGTTTTTTTTTTCTTTCAAAGTAATTTAGGATCGTTTTTACACTGGCTTTATTTTTCCAATTTTTTTCTTTCATTTATTTCCCACATAACTTGATAGAATCAAATGAACATACTATGTGTTGGATTTTAATTTGCTCTGAGAAGAGATTAGACTTTCTTAAATATAGTCGGAAGAAATTCAGTTTTCTAAAATACAGTGGTAATGTTAGACTTTCTACAATATAGTGGGAATATTATAAATTAATATAGTGTTTTCCAATTTTCTGATGTTTTGAGTTGAGGACATTTAGAGTTGGCACTGCTTAGGATTTCTTTTGTTAGAGTGGTCCTAAGTTATCCCTGATGCTGAAGTTAACTGGAGATACTATTGGTACCAGGATTAGTATAAACAGTTCTGTTAAATGACAGCTTGCAGTCATTATTTGTGAATGAGAATTGATCATCTTTTCCCAAGTCTTAACAGGGCTGGCTTAGATAGGTAGTTCTGGTTAGTGAGTATTGACCTGTACCTTTTTAGGAGTAAATTTAATTGTGTCAGTATATACAGTTTTTATTGGATAGTGATTTAAGAGCTAAGTAAATTAGGTGAGTCAAAGTTCAAAGTGTAATGGATCAAATATTATAAAGCTACAATTTTTTCAGTATTTTTCTAGGTTTGTCTTAAGTAGTTACCACACTTAGCACATTTTTCAGAAATGAATGTCACCTTGTTAAGTACAGATAATCTTAGGCCACATATTTCCTATTAGCTTGCCATCATTGTTGGGATATACTGATACTAAAATGGTTAGGATCATTTTGGTTTAAGCTATTTCCAAGACTACATTGATAGTTAGATTGCATTTTTGATCTTTTTAAAAAACATGCAACCACGTAAGCACCTCTTAGATTTTAACCAGTGGTATTTGTGCATTGAAATCTTTTAAGAAATTGCCATTGTCACAGTATATTGTAATGTATCATCAATATTTTGATTACTGAAATTTGATAAGTAAAGATTTATCTTACTAGATTTGATTTTTGTGATGTCTAGGTAAACAACAGATAGTGTATTACAGAAATATACCCATCATATGGTATTTTCATCACCTAACCCAACCCAGCTCAGTGGTTAGGTTACTTTTGTAATAGTCATTTTCCCTTCTTACATGTATCAGATTTTTAGTGTGAACTATCCTAATCAAGTTGGTTTCCTGGTTATTATAGAGGTTTTTTTGTGAGCCAGTGCTTGATGACATTGGTATATATCACTAAAATAGTTTTTTGAGCCATGGCATGGTGTTTTTTAGTCACTTGATTTAGTAACTATAATAGGATCATGAACTGTATAGCAGGTTACTGGGTGTCTTGTAGTAGGTGTGGGAGAATTTCACATTTCTGAGCCTTAGATCTTACACATTGAGGAGTTTGTACACAGCCTTATGACGAATGTTTTCAGCTCTTTTAAAGATCTGCAGAAAAAATGGAGGCGCAGACTGAATTTGTCATGTAGTCACTGCAGCTGTATTTACCTTACTGATATCATAGAGCAAGGCATGAAGTCTTGGTATTTCTACAATAAGTATAAACTTGTTGAAATGAACTCCCCCGCCCGCCCCCCATCCAGTCATCTTTCAGATGCTTATTCATAAAATTACTTTGTTACAAATAGTAGCATTCTCTGGCTAATTTTAAGCTTAATGCGGTTTTGACCACAGAAAGGAGGCCTGATTTTTGAAGGACATTAGTAGCTAAACTACATAGGTTAGAAAATAGAGAAAATACACTCAAATTATTTTTACTTATCAGTCATTGGTATATAGATTAAGCTTTTCGTCTATAAACCGATGTAAGTATGAATGAAATTTTGAAAACTGTGTACAACTATATAATAGGAAATCTTGATCTGGTTTTGTGTTTAAAATAGAGTGGATGTTGGTTGGAACATTTTTTTTTTTTTATGGCCCCTTTGAAGGGAACTTTAAAAAAATTAAGTGTTTTTAAGTGTACAGTTCATTGGCGTTGAGTATATTCACACTGTTGTACAACCATCATCAGTGTCTACAAAATTGTTTCAATATCTCAAACTGAAATCTGTATCCATTCAACAGTAACTCCCTAATCCTTCCTTTCCTCAGCACCCCAGTTCCACTTTCTATCTTCGTAACTTTGTTCTAGGTACCTCATATATGTGTAAAAAAGCTGATTTTCATAACATAATTTTTGTTTAGATTTCTTCTTTCTACCTCAAGTGTTAGACTGTCTTAATGGAACAGAAGCAAGTGAGGAAAAAATTGGTAACTCTAGAGAACTTTATGCTTCTAATTATTAAAAGATAACAGTTTTATTGGAGCAGTATGTTACCAAGATCTGAATACTATATTGTATTAATTCCTGTTCTTTTTCTCATCCCAGTCTAATCTTCACCCTGGGAAAACAAAACCATCATATAATAGCTAGGAACTTCTTCCCCCTCCCCTAAGCTTTTTATATTTCCATGTCACATGGACTGTAATTATATTTGGAAGCTGAAATTAGAATAGAGTTTGGGTCTTCATTGACTTTTTCATATATCAAAGTGGGTAAATTCTT
The DNA here is from genome assembly GCF_008692635.1 of Crocuta crocuta. Classification (NCBI taxonomy): domain Eukaryota; kingdom Metazoa; phylum Chordata; class Mammalia; order Carnivora; family Hyaenidae; genus Crocuta; species Crocuta crocuta. The sequence continues at coordinate 708,330 of NW_027532276.1, forward strand.
GTATTTCAAAAGTTAAGCTAACCACTTCAACCAAATTGTGAGTGTACCTTTTTTCTTTAATTTTTAAAAAGTACCTTTTAAAAAAAATATTTTTGAGAGAGAGAGAGACAGCACGAGTGGAGGAGGAGCAGAGAGAGAGGGAGACAGAATCCGAAGCAGGCTCTAGAGTCCTAGCTGTCAGCACAGAGCCTGATGCAGGGTTCAAACTCAGAAAACTGCAAGATTGTGACCTGAGGTGAAGTCAGATGCTTAACCGACTGAGCCACCCAGGCGCCCCAATGTTCTTTCTTTTTTTTAAATGTTTATTTTTGAGAGCATGCGTGAGTGAATATACCTTTTAAAGAAGACTCGTGAAAGTACTTTTTCCTATTTAAAATATTAAAAAGAAGCAAAAAATATTATTAACCTTTTTTTGTTAGGTATAATAGAATTGTGTTCGTGGGTCCATACTTCCATGCGTGATTGGACTTTGGAAACTAGAGTGAGGTATTTTACTAATGAAATTTCAAATCCCAGTGTCCTCTTCATATACACTGAAGTCTTGGTAAGCAGAGAACTTTGTCTTCTAGGATTTCTGTGGTTTAATAACATCCATTAGTGTTGTGTTCTTTCTGTCTTAGCTATTTCTTGCTTGAGAAAAACAGATTTGCCAGGAAGAAATCTGTTTGTGTTTCTTGATGCACGAGTTATTTTATATGTGTCATTTTATTAAGTTCAGTTTTGTGTATGTCCTTTGGTGTGTTTGAGGGGAGAGGGCCCAAGGGAGATTTGGGAGAAGGGATGATAAGGTATTATTCAAAGACTTGAATAAGGTCAGTTACCTTTATATGTTACATAAAATGACATTAGTAGACTCTTAAGGTTAAATTAGAATGCGACTAGGAATTGAAGTCCATCTTAGGAGGCCACTTTGGTTTTGATTGCCTATCTAATATCTCCTAAACACAACATGAAATTGGTCATAGCTTTTATAATAAAGGAAAAATGTTTAATTCTTATAATTTGAGTGCTATATTAAATATTTCTGTTGCCTGTTTTGTTAAGTATGTTTTAACAAAGAAAATTGAAAATGTTGATTTAATGTGGCTGAAAATAATAGGATACGAATTGATAGCTGTCATTTTAAATCTTGGAAGAGCAAACTGATGAGAGGTAAAATACATGTAAAAAATAGTTTTATTTCTCTTCTGTTCACATTTTGTAAAAGAGTGAGCTTGGTTTTTTTCTAAGAAATATTAAAGCTTGGGGTGCCTGGGTGGCTCAGTCGGTTAAGCATCTGACTGACCCAGGTCATGACTTCACAATTCATGGGTTCCAGCCTCATGTTGGGTTCTGTGCTGACAGCTCGGATCCTGGACCCTCTTCAGATTCTGTGTTTCCCTCTCTGTCTCTGCCCCTCTACCCCCCAAAATAAAATAAAACATTAAAAAAAGAGAAATATTAAAGTTTAAGGGATCCATGAAGTCCTCTAGTCCGTTCCTGAGTTTAGATGGTGTATCTCTTGCTTTATTATAAAATCTTTTTGTATCATTTTACTGCAAAAGGAATCTAATTACTTAGTAAAACCAGCCCCTTCTCCCAATCCTGCATGTAAATTACATTACCTTCTGGCTCTATTTAGAATATATTTGGCTGGTTTTAATTTCCCTAACTACTAACTGAATTTTCCTTATGCATACTTAAATTCTGTCAAAGTTACATTGTATTCTTTTGCAGTAGATTTTATAGTTTACTTACAGAAAATTTTGATGGATCATTTGCACAGTTTAGTGTGAAATGTTAGTGACTAGATAAGTATAAGTGCATGTATCTTTATACTGTCACACAAGCTGTCAAAGGTGTAGGCCTTGAATACATTCAGAAAAATAGACTGCTACAGTTGGTCAAAGAAATTGATGAAAGTGAAGGACATTTAACACTACCCTTGGCTCCCAGGTTTGTACCACTCTTTTTCATTTTGGGCATTTTGGAGGAGTTGCCTTAAATTGACAGTTTGAACGAGTAAGGATTTCTTCTTTTTTAATTTAATGTTCTTTTATTTTTGGTTGGGGGGGGTGGTGGGCAGAGAGAGAGAGGGAGACAGAGAATCTGAAGCAGGCTCCAGGCTCTGAGCAGTCAGCACAGAGCCCTTGCGGGGCTTGAACTCATGAACTGCGAGATCATGACCTGAGCTGAAGTTGGACGCTTAACCAACAGAGTCACCTGGGTGCCCCAAATGAGTAAGGATTTCTAAATGATTTCTCAACAGAAAGCCCAAACCTATAAAATCGAAATTTTTAGACCTCTCTGTCTTTAGTTAGGTTATCATAAATTTGAAGAATCTTTGGTAATGCAAAAATACTCTTATTTCTTTTTTTTTTTTTTTTTGAGAGAGAGAGGGAGAGCATAAGTCAGGGAGGGATGGGGGAGGTTGTGTGTGTGTGAGAGAGAGAGGGAGAGAGCGAGAGAGCGAGAGAGAGCGCGCGAGAAAATCTGAAGCAGACTACATGCCCAGCATGGAACTTGATGTGGGGCTCCCTGAGGTGAAATCAAGAGTTGATTGCTTAACTGACCAAGCCATCCATCCACCTCTACAAATATTCTTTTAATAACTGTGTTGTCTGTCTGTCTTTTTCTTTCCTTCTTTCCTTCTTTCTTTCTTTCTTTCTTTCTTTCCTTCTTTCCTTCTTTCCTTCTTTCCTTCTTTCCTTTCTTTTACTTCCTTCCTTCCTTCCTTCCTTCCTTTAAGACAGCCTAGCGGAAAAATTTATTTGTTGGCAGTTATTTTGAAAAGGGACCTCCAGTGTCTAATAGAAGCTCAATTTTTCTGTTAAATAGTTCTTCTTAGAGTGTATATATATCATCTTGCATTTTCATTGTATTTTGGAGTTAGCAAATGTGTGCTCATAGTGTCTATTTGATGAAAAAGGAAATAGAGGCTTAAAGAAATGATTCTTCCAAGATTACATAGCTGCAATGAAAGCTCTGTATAGAATTCAGGTCATTTACTTTGTGCTATTTTTTGTTACAGCTAATAACCTAATATAAGTCTGCCTATCAGGAGAGACTACACTATGTACCTATGTGCCTCAGTATTCTGATTAATATAGCTAGATCTTCATTCATTTTTTTTTGGTTTGTTTTTAGATCTTAATTCGTTTTAAGGCAGTATAGAGGAAGCACGGCAGATTTTATATTTGAATAATTTCTTTCCCTTTAGATTTGATTCCTATGGTGTTTGGTTTTCAAGGATAATTTTTACGATGAAAAAGTTTCTAAAAATTAGTTATGAGAATGTTTTTCAAATGTTCATCTAAAAACTCTGAAGTTTGAAGAAAGACTCTTTTGTCAGATTTCAAACTCTTTTTATCAAAGGGTCTCCTACGAGATAAATGAAAGAAATTCTGCTTTTAACAAACAGTTTTGTGGTTTTTCTGGATCCTTGTGGAGTTTTAGTGCCTGTTTTGTCCTTGTGCAAGTTTTGTGCTTTCTCTCCCCCTCCCTCCAACCCCCAGGAATTATTTTCCAAATAATTCACCCCAATATAGCTAAATATAGTTAGCTTAGGTCTTTTTACACTTCATTTTCTATAAAATTCATTAGGTTAAAGGTTATGGTTTTTCTTTGAACCTGAAGGTGTTGCCCTAATAGTGTTACTAGACATTATTCCATCTAGAGTCTAGATCATAACTACTCATCATGACAGCTATTAACTGGTGGAATTACAGTCTGCCATTGTCTCCATATTTATGTTTATTCCTAGGAAATAACCCTGCAAGTCAGAGATTATTGTTTCTTTCAAATGTAATGGTTGGCTAATGTTAGGGGCAGTGTTTGAATATTTATCTTATTGTTTGTTTGAGAGTAACTCAGCACAGAGGTTACTTGAGAGTTAAGACAACAGTATTCTTCACTGTTATAAAAATTATTACATAAATGATGTTAGTTTTGTTTCCAGTTACTTGCTTAAAGGCATTCTCTTTATGTGACATGGCTTGTGAGAGAGTTTTAAACCAATCTCTGATTCCTGTTTATTGCTTGAATATTTAAGACTCAAAGTTGTCAGGAAGTTGATAGATAGCATTACTGATCATCTGTATGTGATTATTAAACATTATTGAATTAATTTCTACAGTATAATTAATGTAGTTTAAAAAACACTTTTTCCTTTTTTTAAAAAAAAATTTTTTTTTAATGTTTTATTTATTTCTAGGAGAGAGAGAGAGACAGCGTGAGCAGGGGAGGGTCAGAGAGAGAGAGAGTCACAGACTCTGAAACAGGCTCCAGGCTCTGAGCTGGCATTCAGCACAGAGCCCAACACGGGGCTCGAACCCACGAACCGTATAATTATGACCTGAGCGAAAGTCGGACGCTTAACCGACTAAGCCACCCGGGCGCCCCACTTTTTCCTTTTTTTGGGGGATTCATTTTAAAAAGTAGCTTTTAATTCTGAGAACTTCCAGAATCATTTTATAAACATACCCTAGGGTCAGGGAGGAAATGATTTGATTTCTATGTCTGTTTAATTAAAAGAAATTCCACCAGTCTTTGGTGGAATCAGGATATGTGAGAACTCTGTAAACAGTCATATCAAACAGCAATAGGAGTATTGCCTTGTTAGACCTATCTGATATAAAATGGCTTTGGTTTTGAGTAAAAATTCAGTCATTTTAGGCTGTTGAGTTTTTTTAGGCTTTAAGAAAGTTTATTTTAAACTGTTTAATGATTGATGCTTCATTTCTGCGTGTATCTTCATTCTGTTCTACATGTAGTATGTTAGTCTTAAGAGTATGGCTCTGTTTATAATTGCTCTTCCCTTAAAAAAGAATAGAGCCTATATATAAATGGTTCTTTGAAGGTTATAACTAGAGTAGATTCATACTTCATTTACTGATGTTGGTAAACAATTTTAAACGTTCAGTTTGATGGAAAGGAAGTCAGAAACTTGATATGTCACTAGTAAGAAATTTATGAAGATTAGATTGTTAGTTGTTAGATTGGTATTTTTCAAACCCAGTCCTACTCAATTACCTGAATCCAAGAATGTGGATCTGTCATGATGTTAAGCAGCTTATGCCCACTGCTTTTACAACTGTATTAATTTAACATTTTGTATTAGATTTTGCTTCGTAATCAAGATAATGGGAAATGGTTTTTAATGACTAGAACACTATAAAAATAAATTATACATGTGAGAATATGGAGTCAAGAGCAGGAAAAGTTAATTTGGTAATTTAATTGCTTTACTCATTTTTTGACATTCATCTTCAGAAATTAATATTTGATTATCTTATTTTCATTTTTACTTTATACCTTTATATTTTTCTGCTATAAATAATACATGCTTGTTCCCTCATGTAGTAAATATAAAAATAATGGTCTGTAGCTCTGGTTCCAAGGGTATATTGTTGATATTTTGTATATTTCCTTTTGAGTGACACTTAGGGATTGGTTTGTCAGTCCCCATTGAGGGAATTGGACAGCAGCCTTAAGAGGAAAGAGTTAACACTGTACCTTTTATACTGGTAGTTCAGAAGTTTAACTTAAACATTAAGCATTTTGATTGACTCATACATTAATGGCTCTTTTTGTCAGTTAAAGTCTTGCAACATGTTTATTTAAACTTACAAAGAATAAAACTGTTGAAATAAGTGATGAAAATTATTATGGCTCTTCTTTTAACAGGTATTTGTTTGCTTATGGAAAGGTTGTAAAGTATATAACACTCCGTCAACCAGTCAGAGTTGGTTACAGAGGCATATGCTGACACATAGTGGAGACAAACCTTTTAAGGTAAGTAAGTACATGTGAGTTGTGTTTAACTTTTAGTTGATGTATTTCTTAATGCGCATACTTTTGCCCATCTAGCAGTGTTTAAAAATGTTCCTGTAGATACATGGAATTTTAAAAATCAGTGGAGGTAAAGATAATTTAATCAAATTTTTAAAATTTGGAGAACAGAAAAAAGTCACTGTGGAGGGTGGATTGAGCGTAGCTAATGGGCAGACCTGTTTGAATGCATGTTTTTAAAATTGTGCAGGCGGAGGGGGCAGAGAGAGAAGGAGATACAGAATCCATAGCAGGCTCCCGGCTCTGAGCTGTCAGCACAGAGGCTGACACGGGGCTGGAACTCACGAATCATGAGATCTTGACCTGAGCTGAAGTTGGACACTCAACTGACTGAGCTACCCAGGCACCCCAAGTTAAAAAAAATTTTTAAGGAAGTAATTTTACATTGAAAAATCCTGCTCCCTTTTTTCTTTCCGTATTCTCTCTTCCTCAAATATGTAACCACTATTACTAGTTTCTAGTGAATTCCTCTAGTATTTTTTTGTGAACCAATATATGTAGTTTCATTCTTTTTTCTTACACAAAATCCAGTAAATTATATACTGTCTGCACTTTAAGTAATTCTTTATTTAAAATATTACTTATGTAGTTATTTATTTATTTATTTATGGGGGGGAGAGCTTATGTATGCACACATGCACGTATACAAGCCGGGGAGGATCAGAGAGAGATTCCCAAGCAGTCTCTGCACTGTCAGTGTAGAGTTGTATGCAGGGCTCAAACTCACGAATTGTGAGATCATGACATGAGCTGAAATTAAGTTGGATACTTAACCGACTGAGCTACCCAAGCATCTCTTTTGTTTTTTTTGTCTTTTTTAATGATTTTATTTTTAAGTCATCTCTATACCCAGCGTGGTACTCAAAACTGTGAGGTCACAAGTCGCATGTTCTACAGACTGTGGCAGTCAGGTGCTCCGTGTACCTTATTTTTTTTAATGAGGTTTTTATTATAGAGCAGTTTTATTTATTTTTATTTTTTTATTAAAAATCTTTTAAATGGTTTATTTCTGAGAGAGAGACAGAGACAGACAGTGTGAGCAGGGGAGGGTGACAGAGAGGGAGATACAGAATCTGATACAGGCTCCAGGCTCTGAGCTAGCTGTCATCACAGAGCCCAGTGTGGGGCTTGAACCCACGAACCGTGAGATCATGACCTGAGCCGAAGTTGGACACTTAACCGACTGAGCCACCCAGGCGCCCCTATTTTAGAGCAGTTTTAGATTTACAATAGTTTTATAAAGATTATAAAGTTCCCTTTTACCCTACGCCAGGTTTCCCCCACTGTTAACATCTTTGTTGCATGTATGTAAACGTTGCTTTTTAAGCTTACTGTATTCTAGAGATCTTTCTATATTTGTTCTTAAGAGAATATTCTTTCTGTTTATTTAACCAAACTGGGTTATTTCTAGTCTTTGGCTATTATAAATAGTGCTGCAGTGATAAATCTTGTATCATATGTGTCATTTTGTACATGTATAATTATATATGTAGGAAGAATTCCCCAAAATGACATGAATGGTGGATCAAAGGCTATATAAGCATTGGTGATTTTGATAAATCTTGCCAAATTGCCCTCCTTAGGGTTTGTGTCCTCATCATCGTTAGAACGTCTGCCTTCTCAGTAGCTATGCTAAGGACGTGTTCTCTAACTTTTGAATTTTGCTGGTCTGATGAGAAATTGCATCCTAGTGTAGTTTTTTTTCTTGCCCATCCTAATGTAGTTTTAATTTGTGTCTCTTTCATTATGAGGAAGTTTGGGCATCTTTTTTTTTTTTTTTTTTAATTTTTTTATGTTTATTTATTTTTGAGAGAAAGAGCATGAGCAGGGTAAGGGCAGAGAGAGAGGGAGACACAGAATCCAAAGCAGGCTCCAGGCTCTGAGCTGTCAGCACAGAGCCCGATGGGGCCCTTGAACCCATAAGCTGTGAGATCATGACCTGAGCGAAAGTCAGACGCTTAACCGACTGAGCCACCCTGGTGCCCCTGGGCATCTTTTCTTATGTTTAAGTATTTGGGTTTATTTTTCTTTCTTTTTAGTTTTATTTATTTTTAAAATTTTATTTATTTGTATTAAGCAAGCTCTCTGCCCAGCATGGGGCTTGAACTCATGACACTGAGGTCAAGAGTCCTATGCTCTACTGACTGAGGCGGCCAAGAGCCCCTCTTTTATTCTTTTTAAATAAATGTCTCATTGAGCTTTTTGTTGGCATGTGAGTTTTATAACTTTAACATACTAGTCTTTCCTGTGGTCATACTATAGATCATGGCCCTGGTCTGTTCTGGACGTGTATGACCTGGGACAGTTTAAAACTTCTTACCTAAGATGTAGCTGGTAAGAATAGTTACCTCATAGAGCCATACAGTATGTATCCAATAAACATAAGAGATTATTGTTGTTAAAGCAAAAGAATCATGTACTTTCTCCCTGTGTGTATCTCCATATGTTTTTCTTTTCTTTTTTTTTTTTAAATTTTTTAATGTTTTATTTATTTCTGAGAGAGTGAGAGAGACTGCATGAGCAGGGGATGGTCAGAGAGAGAGAGGGAGATACAGAATCTGGAGCAGGCTCCAGGCTCTGAACTGGCTGTCAGCACAGAGCCCAACGCGGCGCTCGAACCCACGAACCGTGAGATCATGACCTGAGCCAAAGTCGGATGCTTAACCGACTGAGCCACCCAGGCGCCCCCATATGTTTTTCTTTAGTCAGTAATCCTCCTAGTTGATTATGATGTGCAGATTAATTTCAAAGCCTGTCAAATGCATTTTTCTCCCTGATTCTCCTTTTACAAGATTCTCATTGGAGAGAGGGAATGAAGTTGTCCTTAAAAGATAAAAGTTGGGGCACCTGGGTAGCTCAGTTGGTTAAATGTCCAACTTCGGCTCAGGTCATGATCTTGCAGTTTGTGAGTTCAAGCCCCACATCGGGCTCTGTGCTGACAGCTCAGAGCCTGGATCTGCGTCAGGTTCTGTCTGTCTGTCTGTCTGTCTGTCTGTCTGTCTGTCTCTCTCTCTCTGCCCCTCCCCTCCTCTGTCTTTCTCTCCCTCAAAATAAATAATGTTTAAAAAAAATAAAAAAGAAATTGAAAAAAAAAAAGACAAAAGTTAAGGGGTATGATTAGTGAGGCATTGTTTATAATTCATAGGAATCATTTAAATCCAGAAAGCATTTTTTTGATATCTATAGTACATGGCAATGTGCAGGGCACTTTAGAAGCGAGGTGACTAAGATCTAAATAGATTCAAGTAATGAACTGTTTTATGTGCTTTAATAGTGACCTATGAAAGGTTCTATGTAAACGTAGATTAGGCATGAATTAAATATACTATAATAGGGATTGGGAAGGAGTAGTAAAAGGTAAGTGGGACTCAGCTGTAGAAAGAAGGTCAGGAGGAGGTGATGATGTTTCAGGTGAGTCTTTCTTTTTCTTCCAAAAAATGCTTTTTAATTATAATGTATAATAAAGTGTTTAAAGTACACTTAAGTATTCAATAGTTTAAAGATTTGTTTCATATGTGTGTATGCACCTGTGATATTTTCAGTAAAATAGAATTTCTTAACGTTCTTTTCAATCTATTCTCCTGTCCTTTGTTCTTCCCCCTAGGCCATATTGTGATTTCTGCCATCCTGGTTTAGTTCTGGCCATAGCACTTTATTTATTTTTCATTTTAAATGGTTATTTATTTTTAAGAGACAGAGGGAAATGAGGAATCCCAAGCAGGCACTACACTGCCAGTGAGGAGCCCAACACAAGGCTTGATCCCATGAACCACAAGATCATGACCTAAGCTGAAATCAGGAAAAGGATGCTCAAGTGACTGAGCCACACAGGCACCCCAGAATAGGGCATTTCAAGCTTTGGAAATAACAAACTCTTCTCCAAATTGATCATATCATTTACATTTCCACCAGCAGTGACTTAGAGTTTTTAGTTGCTTTCTCTCATATATTATCATTCTTTTAATTCTGGCCATTCTGGTGGATATGTAAATGGTATTTCACTTTGGCTTTGATTTTTATTTCCCTAATGAATATTGCTGTTGAGCACATTTTCATGTGCTTATGGCTATTTGACTTTCCTATTTTGGGGAAGTATCTATTTGAACCCATAAACCATGGGATCATGACCTGAGCCAAAGTTGGATGGCTTACCCGACTGAGCCACCCAGGCGCCCCTATTATACAAATTTTTAACATAGTTTGAATATAAGTTCTTTGTCAGATATATACGAATACCTTCTTCCAGTCTGTGTTTGGTTTCCTAATGGGATCTTTTGAAAAATAGTTGTTAATTTCAGTTGAAGTCTAATTTATGAACTTTTTTTGTAGTTAGTGCTTTTTGATTAAAAAAAAAATTTTTTTTTAATGTTTTATTTCTGAGAGACAGAGAGAGAGGGAGATACAGACTCTGAAGCAGGCTCCAGGCTCTGAGTTGTCAGCACAGAGCCCGACGCGGGGCTTGAACCCATGAGCTGTGAGATCATGACCTGAGCCGAAGTTGGACGCCAAGTGACTGAGCCACCCAGGCGCCCCTAGTTAGTGCTTTTTGTATTGTTTAAAAAATTTTTGCCTACCCTTAGTATGTGAAGATGAGGAAGCTCTTACAGAAAAGCTGAGTTTTATGGTTATAGGGAGATCATTTCAGGTATATATTTAAATAAACTTCCATACTATAAAGTTTACCAAGTTTAATAGTTTTTTTTAAAGTGTATTCATATAGTGTTCTGCAACCATCACCACTATTTACTTACAGAAGTAAGTGCCTTTGGGAGAAAGAAAAGGAAGCATAAAAGAATGAGTGGACTATTTAGGGAGAGTAATATGTTTCATGTATATAGGTGATATACTTTATTGTGGGAATTTGAAATATTAAAACATTTTTTTAAGTTTATTTTGGGAGAGTGGGAGAGAGAGAGAGTGCACAAGCAGGGGAGGGGCAGAATCCGAAGTAGGCTTTAGGCTCTGAGCTGTCAGTACAGAGCCCTGCGTGGAGCCTGAACCTACCAACTGCGAAATCATGACCCTAGCGAAGTTGGATACCTAACTGACTGAGCCACCCAAGTGCTTCTTACAAAAAAAATTTTTTTTTGAAGTTTAGTTATTAGTTTTGAGAGAGAGAATTCCAAGCAGGCTCCACCCTGTCAGTGCAGAGCTTGACATGGGGCTTGATCTCACAAATCATGAGATCATGACCTGAGCTGCAATCCAGAATTGGATACCTTGATCTCAGTTTATGAGTTTGAGCCCCACACCCTCCACATCAGGCTCCCTGCTGTCAGCGTGGAGCCCTCTTTGGAATCTGTCTCCTCTCAGCCCTTCACCTGTTTTGGCTTGTATTCTCTTTCTCTCTCAAAAATAAACAAACATTAAAAAAAAAAAGTCAGATGCTTAACCAACTGAGACACCCAGGCACACCTGAAATATTTTTAGAACTATTTCTGTAGACTGGTGGGCCTGGACTACTAGAAATTAAATGTATAAGCAGTTGGTTTCAAAAGTTTTTCATATTGGGATGCCTGGGTGGCTCAATCACTTGAGAGTCCAACTTTGGCTCAGGTCATGATCTTGTGGCTTGGTAGGCTGAAGCCCCACATCGAGCTCTGTGCTGACAGCTCAGACAGAGCCTGGAGCCTGCTTAAGATTCTGTGTCTCCCTCTCTCTCTGACCCTCCCCTGCTCGTGCGGTGTCTCTCTCTCAAAAATAAACATTAGAAAAAAGTTTTTTATATTGAATGTTTTAGTGTTTGTTGTATAATGAACAAGGTGAAGGTAAGAATCAGAAATAATCATGATTAGCAAAGGCTTTAATAATGCTATTTTGTGCCTTGCACATTACCTACATATTTTATTGCATTATCTATTTTAATTCTTAAAATAATTCTCTGAATTATTGCTGTTGCCCTCATTTTATTTATTTATATATTTACTATTTATTTATTTATTTGAGACCGAGTGTGTGAGTGAGGGGCAGAGAAAGGGAGACACAAAATCCAAAGCAGGCTCCATACTCTGAGCTGTCAGCATAGAACCCAGTGCAGGGCTGGAACCCATGAACTGTGAAATCATGCATGACCTGAGCTGAAGTTGGAAGCTTCATCAACTGATCCACCAAGACACCCCTTATTTTATTTTTTTAAAGTTTATTTATTATGAGAGAGCAAGCAGGGGAAGGGCAGAGAGAGAGAGAATCCCAAGCAGGCTCTCCACACGGTTATTTTTAAGCAGCCCCACTTGGGTTTCGATGTTACAAATTGTGAGATCATGACCTTAGCCAAAATTGAAAGCCAGGTCCTCCCTCTCTCTTTTTCTCTCTCTCAAAAATAAATAAACATTTTAAAAAATGAATAAAAATAAAAAATGTTTTTAAAATGGATAAAATCATCTTGGTGAGTAATTTTTTAGAATGTGTACTGTTTTTTCGAAAAATATTTAATTCTTTAGGATGAAATCTGAATAAAGAAAAGGGATGGAGAATAGGGAAAGGAAGGGCTTAGTATAGCACAAATTTGCCTGACTATAACAGACTTTGGAACTTCATAGCCAACAAAGTTTTTTCTGAATTCCTAGTAGTGGCTTGCTCTTCCACTCTGTCACATGTTATAAATGTAATACTTGGTACTATTAAAGAATTTTAATACTGAAAAGCTTCAAGAAGAAGATAGTAGAACTTTAACATCTATAGAAAACCACTGTTTTTTAGCACCTGTTTGGTTTCTTAACATGTACAAAGTGAAGAAATAAATGGAATCATTTTGCACTTAGATGTAACTTACTTCTTCACTTCTATATTGGACATTGTTTCACATTAATAAAAATGTATTACTTTTTAATGGTTATATATTCCTATGTGATAGTTTATTATATTTAATAGTTCTTTCTTGATCTTTTTTGTACGGTTATCCCCAATATAAATAACAGTGTAATTAATTAACATATTTCTATAAACTGCTTTTGGAAGCTAATATAAATCCTAAAAGCTATGTTACTAGATCAGAACCTATGTATAAGCTTACAATTTATTTATTTATTTATTTATTTATTTAAATGGTTATTTTTGAGAGAGAGAGAGCAGGGGGAGGGGGAGGGCAAGAGATACAGATTCTGAAGTAGGCTCCAGGCTCTGAACTGTCAGCACAGGGCCCAATGCAGGGTTCGAACCTACCAACCATGAGATCGTGACCTGAGCTGAAGTCACGTGCTTAACTGACTGAGCCACCCAGGCCATCTATCTCTCTCTTTCTCTGTCTCTGTCTTTCTCTCTGTCTATTTTTGATTTATTTAGAGATAGAGCTTGCATGAATGGGGGAGGGGCATGACTTGAGCTGAAATCAAGAGTCGGGCACTTAGCCAACTGCAGGCATCCATGGATTTTTTCTTTCTGATTTATAAAAACCTTAATATTGGGCTCAGTCATTGAGCATCTGACTGTGGCTCAGGTCATGATCTCAGTTTGTGAGTTTGAGTCCCATGTCGGGTGAAACTCAAGCCTTCTTTCGCTTTTCTCTCTCTCTCAGCCCCTTGCTCACTTGTGTTCTCTCTCTGTCTCTCATAAAAAAAAAAATACCAAGCTTAATATTAAATATACATGTTTGCTGTATGTAACAGATATTTTGGTCTAGCTTGTCATTTATCATAAACGTTTGTTCTACCATCTGGAAGCTTCTGTGTATTGATATTACCATACATTTCTACATATATACATGTAGAATATACACAATATAAATGTAAACACATGTAAATACAATGTAAATATGCTTCTGTATATTTTCATTACCATTTTTCTTGTATTATTTTTGTATTTTTAGGTTGGAAATCTTGTTAACCTGCTTAAAAATAGGAAAAACATTTCCTTGCTGTGATAGGAGTTTAAATATTTCTCTCATTTTGACTTTTTTTCCTTGACTTTTTATGATGCTTTTTCTAACTTTTTAAAAAAATTTATTTCTGAGAGAGAGACAGCGTGATCAGGGGAGGGTCAGAGAGAGAGGGAGACACAGAATCCAAAGCAGGCTCCAGGCTCTGAGCTAGCTGTCAGCACAGAGCCCGACGTGGGGCTCTAACCCACGAACCATGAGATCGTGACCTGAGCCGAAGTTGGACGCTTAGCCGACTGAGCCATCCAGGTGCCCCTATGGTGTTTTTTTCTAAAATGCAGAGTTTTAAAACTTAGTTTTTTTAAGTTTTTTTAATTTTTTTATTTTTTAATATATTTTTTAATTTATTTCTAGGGGAGAGAGAGAGAGACAGCGTGAGCAGGGGAGGGTCAGAGGGAGAGGGAGTCACAGACTCTGAAACAGGCTCCAGGCTCTGAGCTGGCAGTCAGCACAGAGCCCGACGCGGGGCTCGAACCCACGAACCGCGAGATCATGGCCTAAGTGGAAGTCAGACGCTTAACCGACTAAGCCACCCGGGTGCCCCTTAAAACTTAGTTTTGAAGTAATTTCAACTTGCAGAGAAGATGAAAAGCCCCCATATGTTTTCTCTCTCACACATGAATGTATAAATTCCATATATCCTTACTCAGATTCACCAGTTACCTTTTTACTACCTTTGTCCTATATTTATCCATTATCCATCTCTTCATCTGTCTACCTTCCTCCCCCCGTCTCTCCTTATTTCTCCTTCCTTACCTACCCTCACACACTTTTTTTTATAAAACATTTGACAGGAGCAGAATCTCTAAAACTTCAGTGTGTATATTTCCTAAGAACAAGGATATACTTTTACATGAACTTAGAATAGTTGTTAAGACCCAGAAATTTAACATTGATGCTATTAGCTGTTGAAGTTTACTAATTGTCCTAGTAATGTCTTTTGTAGCAGTCCGTCCCCCCCCCCCTTCTGCTTAGAATCCAGTTGAGGATCATGTATTGCATTTTTGAAGAGTATAAACCTGTTATTTTGCAGTATATTCCCTGTTTGGGGTTGTTTGGTGTTTTGGTAATGATGAGATTGGGTTTATAAATTTTTGGAGAAAATACAAGAAAATTCTCACTGTCACTTCAAAAGATACTTGATGACAGTTTGTTCCATCATAGATAATGTTACCTAGATCACTTGATTAAAGTGGAAATTGCCGAGTTCTCCACTGTTAACTTATTCTTTGTCCCTTTACAAGTGATTTTGTAGAGAGACTTTCAACCTAACCATTGGAATTAGTTTTAGTTGGGGCGCCTGGGTGGCTCAGTTGGTTAAGCGTCCGACTTTTGCTTAGGTGATCTTGCGGTTCGTGGGTTCGAGCCCCGCGTCGGGCTCTGTGCTGACTGCCAGCTCAGAGCCTGGAGCCTGTTTCAGTCTGTGACTCCCTCTCTCTCTGACCCTCCCCTGCTCACGCTGTCTCTCTCTCCTAGAAATAAATAAAACATTAAAAAAAAAAATAAAAAAAAAAGGAATTAGTTTTAGTTTCCATTGATGATTCTTAGCCGAATCAATTATTAATATAAGGGTTACAAAATGAGTATGTTTTGTTTTCCAATCTAAATTTATTGATAAGTATTCTACTTATAGAGCTTTCTTTGTTCTTTATTTTATATGTCTGTTTATTTAGGAATGGACTTGTGTTCTTTTTTTTTTTTTTTTAATTTTTCAGTATTTATTTTTGAGAGAGACAGATGGAGCATGAGTGGGAGAGGGGCAGAGAGAGAGGGAGACACAGATTTGCAGTAGGCTCCAGGCTCTAAGCTGGCAGCACAGAGCATGACCTGGGGCTCGAACCCATGAACTGTGAGATCATGACCTGAGCCAAAGTCGGGCGCCCAACAGACTGAGTCACCCAGGTGCCCTGGACTTGTGTACTTATTTTATTCCTTGGCTTGTATATTGTGACTATTATTATTTTGATGCTCATCTAATACAGATTTTTAAATATTGAATATATCTGTTTTTGCTCATGTGGTTCCTGGGGCCACTGTCTAAATATTTGAGTGGTAATGGTCTCCATTGTAGTGTTGGTAGTGGCAGAGGCTTGAAACTGAAAGTCATTGGGTCGCCTGGGTGGCTCAGTCGGTTAAGCATCCCACTTCAGCTCAGGTCATGATCTTACTGCTTGTGGGTTTGAGCCCTGCATCAGGTTCTGTGTGGACAGCTAAGAGCTTGGAGCCTGTTTCAGATACCTTTGTCTCCCTCTCTCTCTCTCTGCCCCTCCTCCACTCATGCTTTGTCTCTCTCTGTCTCAAAAATAAAGTATAAAAAAAAATTTAAAAAAAAGTCATTAAGACCTACGCAACTTGTTATGAGAAAAGAAAGTTGTGGGTGTGTCATTAGGTTTAAGGCTGGACTTTTTTATTACTATTATTATTTTTAAATGTTTATTTTTGAGAGAGAGTGCTCGCACGGTGCGAGTGAGGGAGGGGCAGAGAGAGAGAAGGCGACTCAGAAGCTGAAGCAGGCTCCAGGCTCTGAGCTGTTAGCCCAGAGCCCAGTGCGGGGCTCGAACTCATGAACCATGAGATTATGACCTGAACCAATGTCAGACACTTAACTGACTGAGCCCCCCAACCGCCCCCGTTTAAGCCTAGTTTTATGTTTCTTAAACTTATTTATGTCTGACAAGAAAACAGTATCATATGAAAATAATAGTGTTAGCTTATGAAACTTTAGTTTTGTAAAATCAACATACCCTTTAAAATGCAAAAACAGGTTTTTTGGCAAGGATTTGATGATACTTATCTTTGATCATTAAAGTACAGTAATTGTTCCTAGATAAAATTCCCCCACCCCCACATTCACTTTATCAGTTATATATACCTCTGCTTTATATATAGATTTAGACTTTGTGGGAAGGGGACCTGCTGCTGCCATTTTGTTAAATGTAGTGAAACATTTCATTTAAAGGTTTGGAAAACATTACATGTGTTGGGGTGCCTGGCTGGTTCAGTTGGTAGAGCGTGGGACGCTTGATCTTGAGGTTGTAAATTAAAGCCCCGTGTTGGGTGTAGAGATTACTTAAAATCTTTAAAAGCAAACAAAATATGACATGTGTTTATAGTAGTAGAATATGGCAATATTTTAAACTATTCTCTTTGTCTTTTTTTTTTCTTTACAATTTACATTTGATTCTTGTTAGTTATCTGGTGTTAACGCTTATCATAGCTAAATGGCTTCAATGCCACCACATGTAGAAATACATTATTTTACTTAACTGAAGAAAAGAAAAAGTAGTTATACACAGCATGTTTGGTGATTGTTTTGATTTCCTTTATTGTTAATGGGGCAGTGGTTTGTCTTGATAGATTTGTATATGTTCAAAATAATGTAGTTGTACTTCATTTATTTTTTTTTTTTACAAATAGTTTATTGTCAAATTGGTTTCCATATAACACCCAGTGTTCATCCTCACAAGTGCCCTCCTCCATGCCCATCTCCGCCCTCCCCCCCACATCCATCAGTCCTCAGTTTGTTTCTCAGTGTAGTTGTACTTCTTATGAGATAAGCTTGATATGTAGTTTTACTTCCCTTACAGAATTCTTCCCTACTCCAGTATTTCTGTTTACTTTGAACAGAGTATAGTTACTTACTTATCTTGGGTTAATTTCTTTGTTTTAACTTTTCCTCAGCAGATAGTCTCCTGTAGCTCAACATGATTGACTTCATTTGTAATATTGACATATTTGAATAACTTCTCTTTGTGTTAGAGTAGTGCTTGAAAAACTCAGACTTTCTTTCAAGCTTGATGCATAAAATAGCCATTCTTTTTAGGTGTTTTGGAATCAAAACCCTAGCCTGTATTGGTGATAAAAACATTTTTATCAAACCGGATTTAACCTATGATATCCTCATAGTTATGCATTCAGGCAGTTTCAGGTAATTTGTTACATAGTGAATGATACTGGTATTCACTATGGTGGATGATGAAATAATTTCCTTCTTTTGTTCTTTTATGACCTGTTTTGTATTGGTAGTCGATGCTGATAATTTTAAATTGGTTGCTTTTTCACCCCCAGCTTTTTGAGGTGTAATTGGCAAATAAAATTGTAAGAAATTTATATACACCATGGTGATTTGATATGTGTATATAGTTGTGAAAGGATTCGCTCCATCTAGTTAATTAACTCATCTATCACCTCATATATATTTAACATAAATATATATATTTGTAAGAATCTTTTGATTGATTTTTAAGAGATATTCTCTATAATAATATGAAGCTTTAAATACCCTGTTCTGCTCTCTTTAATTCTTCTTTGACATTTTGTATGTCTGTGTATGTGAAGCTCCCTAGCCTTGGCAGCCAGTGCTTTTAGGAGGCTCCCGCTGACCAAACACGGAGTTATTTGACTATAAATAAGAATAATAACTGCATTGGTCATCATGATGCCAGAAGACAAAAAATGATTACCTTTCTTCCCCCAAAAGAAAAATTAGTTGGTTACCATTGGACAATGATAGGGATCTCATTATTTGGAAAGCGGGTAAGAATCAAGTAGTTCTTCCTTTATTGTATGAACTGTGCTACTGGGTGTCCAAATCTTAGTGCTAAAGTTGCATTCGTGACCAATTAAATTAGAATCTGGGGCACGCAGCCAGGCATTTTACTGTATTTTAAAAAATTGAGGGACACCTGGGTGGATCACTCGGTTTCAGCTCAGGGCATCATCTCATGGATCGTGAGTTCAAGCCCCATATTGGGCTCTGTGCTGACAGTGTGGAGCCTGGTTGGGATTTTCTCTCTCCCTTTCTCTCTGCCCCTTCCTGCTTGCTCTGCCTCTCTTTCAAAAAATAAAAAAATAAATTTTCATTTTTTAATTTTTTTTTTTTTTTTTGTTTTTTTAAATTTCTGAGAGAGAGAGAGAGACAGCATGAACAGAGGAGGGTCAGACAGAGAGGGAGATACTGAATCTGAAACCGGCTCCAGGCTCTGAACTCACTGTCAGCACAGAGCCCGATAACGAGGCTCGAACCTACGAACCTTGAGACCATGACCTAAGTAAGCCGAAGTTGGACACTTAACTGACTGAGCCACCCAGGCACCCCATTAAAAAAAAAAATTTAAATCAGATGATTGGATGTTTGCCTAGGCTTCAGGAACACAGCTCTACAAGATATTTCCCTTATCGGGTACCGTATACTAAGCAACATTTCTATGGTAAATGTGACTGCCAGTTTAGTGGTCTTTGGAAGGGGGGAAAAAAGCTTTGAGGGAAAAAGCTATGCTGTGTGTACTGTGTGCATGTCGCATTTGGGATATTATTTTTATTAATGTAAACTTTCTTTTCTAGGCCTCTTTTATACCACACTTGCCTATTCTTCATCCCTCCAACCTCTATTTGCAAAGCTATTGATTGTTGCTCCTGTCTAATCAGCTTTGCTGATCTCTGCTTTACCTGACTTCTAAATGTTGGAGAGTGCTCTCTTAAAGTTCGCACCCTAGGCGTCTTTTGGTTTTAAATACTATTAAATACTTTTTATATTCTGATTACTCAGAGATGTTTATCTCTAGCTCTAACAATATTTCCTCTTCGATTTCAGACTAGAATATTTGGCATGGATGTCTAATAGAGTATTTAATTATTTAAAAAAAATTTTTTTAATGTTTTTATTTATTTTTGAAAGAGAGAAACAGCATGAGCAGGGGAAAATCAGAGAAAGAGGGAGACATAGAATCTGAAACAGGCTCTAGGCTCTGAGCTAGCTGTCAGCACAGAGCCAGATACGGGGCTCGAACCCACGAACCGTGAGATCATGACCTGAGCCAGACCTGAGCTGAAGTCGGATGCTCAACCGACTGAGCCACCCAGGAAACCCTAATAGAGTATTAAAAAAAAATTTTTTTTTTAACGTTTATTTATTTCTGAGAGATAGAGCAGGGGAGGGACAGAGAGAGAGGGAGACATAGAATCCGAAGCAGGCTCCAGGCTCTGAGCTCTCAGCACAGAGCCCGACGTGGGGCTCGAACCCACAAACTATGAGATCATGAGCTGAGCTGAAGTCGGACACTTAACCAAATAAGCCACCCAGGTGCCCCTATTTTGAACTAAACATGTACAAAATCTTGTGATTTTTCATTTCAAACATGGTTCTGTTCTAGACTAGGTAAACAGTAAGATCATCAAGGGCTCTGGGTTTAATATACCTCTCTTAACTTTTCCGGTACTCCTATAATGCATTAGCAAATCCTGTCAATTTGACCCTCAGTGTATTTAAAAAAATTTTTTTTTAATATTTATTTATTTTTGGGAGAGAGAGAGACAGACCCCAGAGCACAAGCAGGGAAGGGGCAGAGAGAGGGAGACACAGAATCCAAGCAGGCTCCAGGCTTTGAGCCGTCAGCACAGAGCTGGATGCAGGGTTGGAACCCATGAACCGCTAGATCATGACCCGAGCCAAATCTGGATGCTTAACTGACTGAGCCACCCAGGCGCCCTTCTATTTGGAATTTTTTAAAGCTTTTTATTTTGGAAATATTTTAGATTTACAGAAAAGTTAAGTTGCAAAGATTGTCCAGAGTATCCATGTGCCTTGCCTTCACTTAGTTTTTTTCCCTTAGTCTTACCTCATTCATATTACTGTGGTACATTTGTCACAACTAAGAAACCAGCATTTCTACCTGGAATTTTTATTTTCCTTTTGATTACCTATTTTATTATTAAATACTGCCGTATCTTCTGTGAAACTGATGTTTTCTCCTCGGTGTTTTAGTAGTCCCTGGTAGATTTTCATAGCACTTCTGGGAATATATGAATAAGACAGTATTAATATTGCTTCATTTGAACATGTTTGGGGTGAAAAGCAAAAACAGTGATTCCATGTGTCAAATTTTAGAACAGCTACTTGACCACAATAGTAGTCAATATATATAGAGTATTTCAGTGGATTTTGGGAGATAGATCATTTAAAACATGTGGTATCCAACAACCAGATTTTCCCCTGATTGTTGAAATCAGAACATCAATGTGATGGCTTGAATTCAAGGATCATTGTATGTGTTGGGGGAAAAAAATGAATATTTGAACATTAAAACCACTTTCATGAATTGCTCTTGTTGAGAGGAATGAAAGGCCATTTGAGGCAATAACTGATTTGTCTCTTACCTAGTTTTCTGTCATATATACATAATGAGTGGGATTTTCATTAGATGCTTAAAATTATTTTTTCTTCTAGGGTAAAAGAATTTGCATTTCAGTAAAATGTGTGATTCTTTTCTTTCTTTCTGATAAAGGACTCTGTCATTCTAAATTCTCATTGTACTTTTGTTTTCTTTTTTAGATTTGCTTATGATTCTTTGTTGATAAGTGATTAAAAGCAAAGATAAAACTACTTTCTCCTAGAATTCTCATTATTCATTTCCAGAGCAATGAATCACCACTGATTAAAATACACTTGTGATATTTACTCAGTTCTAGATACTTTCAGGGCTTATTCGTTGCAGTCTTGAACAATTCTGGGACGAAATAAATCTGCTACCATATTGGTACCCTTATAATTAAGGGTTATCCTGAATGGAGTTATATCACAAGATCCTTCTGAATGTAAACCTGAGGACTTGGATCTGAAACTGTTACAGTCATCTCTGCCTTAATTGTACTCAAGTAGCTATTCTAAAATTCGAAATGTGAAGTTTTTCCAACAGATTTGTTTGAATAACCAGTATTAAACTGGGAATTTCAGGACAAAGGCTATCTTACATATATTGTATTCCTTAAAGTATCTGACACATGGGCCACCAAAGACAATTAATGTATATTTTTAAAGTAGATAGATGTTAGGGGTGCTTGAGTGGCTCAGTCAGTTAAGCATCTGACGTTGGCTCAGTTCATGATCTTGTGGTTCTTGGGTTCAAGCCCTGCATCGGGCTCTGTGCTGAGGTCGGAGCCTGGAGCCTGCTTCTGATTCTGTGTCTCCCTCTCTCTCTGTCTCTGTCTCTCTCTCTCTGCCCCTTCCCCACTTGTGCTCTGTCTGTCTCAAAAATAAACATTAATTTTTTTTTTAAGTAGATGTTAGGAAATACAGGAAATGTTCTAAAATTGAAAAGAAAAATACTGTATGGCTTTATTCTGTGGCAGTACTGTATAACACAAATATGTGTGAACCAAATATATTATTTTAAGTTCTCCAGTGCTTCATTAAAATAATTGAATAATAGGTGAAAATAATATAAACAGTATCGTTGGCTTAGCTTCTTATATTTCAAATCTTAGCAATATACAAAATTAATGAAAGTTTTTGCTTTTTTGGGTACTAAATCTTCAGAGTTCAGTGTATATTTTATATTTATGATATTTTTTAAGAAGAGCCACATTTGAACTGCTTAGTAACTATAGGTGTCTAATGTTTAAAATGTATTGGGCAGTGTAAAACTAATCCATTAGGGTAATTTTACGTATAAGCTTTCTCTTGGATAAGATGCTAAATACTTGATCTTTATCTAGAGTTCACAAAATTTATAGTTGGAGAGGTAGATCACATAGCAAGCTGTTGCAGATATAGTTAAGTCTTTCAGTAGTGAAATTGACTATCAGGTATTGAAAAATAAAATGGAAAAGCTGGTCTTATGGTTAATAATAAAAGATACTACTTTTTAGAAAAATTAAAGTTATTACAGAAATGCAAATAAAAATCACAGTGAGTTATTAATACTGGAATGATTTTAATAAAATAAACTGAAAATAACAAGTGTTGGCAAGGATGCGGAGCCAGCTGATGGTTATACAGTGTTGTGAATGTACTAAAAACCCCTGCATTGTACACTTTAAAGTGGTGTGTTACATGAATTTGACTTCAATTAATAAAAATTAATTTAAATAAAATTTTGTTTCTTAGTTACAGTAATCTTAAAGTATTAAGTAGCAACATTTGACCAGTGGCTTTTGTGGTGGACAGTGTTCTCCTATGGCAGTGTGGTATAATCAGTAGGAGATGGAAAGATTATTTTTTCTTGGCACTCAAAATATACCTAGAAGATATTTAAATTCTGAGAATTCAGTAGCCATTAGTTGATAAACTTTTCATCGTCAAAATCTGTACTTGAACTTTCTTGATGCAGGTTGAGGACAACACTATTGATAAGATCATTATAAGAATTGAATAAGGAGCACCTAGGTGGCTCAGTAGGTTAAGTGTCTGACGTCTTCTCATGTCATGATCTCACGGTTCTTGAGTTCAAGCCCCACTTCGGGCTGTGTGCTGTCAGCACAGAACCTGCCTTGGATCCACTGGCCCCCTCTCTCTGACCCTCTCCTGTGAGCACTCTGTCAAACTTTCTCTCTCTCTCTCTTTCCCTCTCTCTGTCTCTCTCTCTCTGTCTCTCTCTCTCTCTCTCTCTTTCTCTCAGAAAGAACATTTAAGGGGCACCTGGGTGGCTCAGTCAGCTCAGGTCATGATGTCACAGTTCATGAGTTAAATCCCTGCCTTGGGCTCTGTGCTGACAGCTCAGAGCCTGGAGCCTACTTTGGATTCTGTGTTTCCATCTCTCTCTGCCTCTCCCCCTGCTCATGCTCATGCTCTGTCTTTCTCAAAAATAAATAAACCTTAAAAAAAAAGAAAAAATACTTAAAAGTTATTAAAAGAATTGAGTGAAATATTTTCAAGCACTGGATATGGCTAATTGCTTCAGGGTTCCTAAAGCACTCGGTCTCTAACCCTAACTGTAGTTCTTTGAAATTGTCTTAGTAAATGTTTACTGACCATATTGTAAGCTCTTTCAGAGTGGGAACTGTATCTTAATTCATCTTTATACTCTGGCATCTTGCATAGTACATAGAACATAGAGTAAGTATTTTTTATTTTATTTTGAGGGAGAGAGCTCCTGTGTGCAAATGGGGGACGGGGAGAGAGAGAAAATCCCCAAGTAGGCTCCACGCTTGAGCCTGACACAGCTGATCTCACGACCCTGAGATCATGACCTGAGCTAATACCAAGAGTCAGACGCTCCACTGACTGAGCCAGTCTGGTCCCCACACCACCCCCTTCACCCTTAAAAAAAATTTTTTTTAATAGATAAGTATTTGAACTAAAACCTCGAATCATTCCTCTGCCTCTTAGTGTGCACCTTAGAATGGGCAAAGATTTTTATTAGCAATGCTGGATGCCATTAAGCCCATAAAAGATCTGTTGTGTATTAGAATAAATAGAATAATTATGAATGGCACTGCCTAAGGAGCTTGCTGTGAAATGTTTCAGCCAGCATCAGTTTTATCAGAATCTTTAAAATAGTTCTTCAGATACATTTAGAAATAGCCATGATTTACAAGGTGCTTCTGGATATATATATGTACACACATATATGTGTATGTATATATGTTCATAAAAGTATGATCTTGCCTTTAAAATACATGGAGAAAGGATTAATTACAGTGTATAGATAAGCAGTCTGAATGTGTGAGGGTATCTTCAAAAGAGGATGAGCCTTTTTTTTTTAAATTAATTTATTTTTTACATCCAGGCTAGTTAGCGTATAGTGCAACAATGATTTCAGGAGTAGATTCCTCAGTGCCTCTTACCCTTTTAGCCCATCCCCCCTCTGACAACCCCTCCAGCAACCCTGTTCTCTGTATTTAAGAGTATCTTATGTTTTGTCCCCTTCCCTGTTGTTATATTATTTTTGCTTCCCTTTCCTTATGTTCATCTGTTTAGTTTCTTAAATTGCTCGTGAGTGAAGTCATATGATATTTGTCTTTCTCTAACTAATTTTGCTTAGCGTAATACCCTCTAGTTCCTTCCACGTAGTTGCAAAGGGATGAGCTTTTCTTAAGTTGGGTGGATTTAGACTTTGTGAATAAAGAAATGATCTCTAGTAGAGAGTTGTGTTTTTAGAAGTTTAAAATTGTAAAGTTGCCTCGATTGAAAGAAAGAGCCTGGAGATAATGTACGTTTTTATGTGGTATTATCTAGATAAATTCTATTGTACGTACGTTAAACCACCTAGGAATTACATGATGGATTTATTTGGTCTTTGACATGACGAATATGTGTGGTTGGAGTTTGGTTGTCAAGTCAGAATCTAAGTAAATTGGATTAGTTACTAATAGAAGAACCCCTGGAAATCTAGTTATGGATTTTGCTGTGGGGTCATTTTGAAAATGGCTTTTGTTTTAATTAGTAACATTCATTTGTTAGATGTCACACACTTTGTACTGTAGCTAATTTGTGTATTATAATTTTGGTGATATCTAAACATTCTGCATTTGCTTTTGGAGTAGCAGATCTGCCAGATGACTTGGGTAGTTTTCTCAGTCTTGCAAGTGCAGAAGGCTAAAGAGGCAGTATTTAATGGAACTTACAGAGAGTTGGATAAGATCAACCCTGAGCATAAGTCTTCTCTAACCAGCTGGATCTAATCATTTAAAAGTCATTATCACTGTATTTCTTCCCTGTTAGAACAGTGTAGAACAGTAGGGAAGCCGCTTGAAGATACTGAAGTAGTATATATGGTTAAGATAAAAATAATTTTAGAGATCTAGGAGTCCCTGGGTGGCTCAGTCAGTTAAGCATCCAACTCTTGATTTGAGCTGAGGTCGTGATCTCACCATGAGTTTGAGCACCTCGTATCTGTCAGCACAGAGCCTGCTTAGGATTCTTTTCTCTCCCTCTCTGCCCTTCCCCTGCTCATGCTCACTTGCTCCCTCTGTCTCTCTCTGAAATAAATAAACCTTAAAAAAGAAATCTATGAGTCCCAAGTAATTGTCAGGATATGTAATTCTCTGATTTAAAAACAAGTTAATTGGAGGCGCCTGGGTTGCTCAGTCGGTTAAGCATCCAACTTCAGCTCAGGTCATGATCTCACAGTCTGTGGGTTCGAGCCCTGCGTCAGGCTCTGTGCTGACAGCTCAGAGCTTGGAGCCTACTTCGAATTCTGTGTCTCCCTCTTTCTCTGCCCCTCCCCTTCTTGCTCTCTGTCTCCCAAAATACATTAAAAAAATTTTTTTTAAAGCAAGTTAGTTGTTTTTCTTAGTGAAGTGATTAGTTCAAAACCTGATTTTTCTGGGGAGAAGATCTCACTATTTTTGTCTTGCATGTAGTGGGAAGAGCAGTAAATGAGATTCGTGACGCTGGTTTTATTTTCCGGCTCTGCCACTGCCTAATGTATATTATTTGGGGTACCTTATAAAAAGAAAGGATGTAGTAATCTCTCATAGTTCCTATCTGGAATGGTTCTATAGTGTTACCGATTTACTTCTGAAAATAACTAAATACTCATTCATATTATACTTGTGCCCTGCACCTCATCCCTGACATCCTTTTTTATTTTTATTTAGTGTGTGGTTGGCGGCTGCAATGCCAGCTTTGCTTCTCAGGGAGGGCTCGCTCGCCATGTACCCACACACTTCAGTCAGCAGAACTCCTCAAAAGTTTCTAGCCAGCCAAAGGCCAAAGAAGAATCTCCATCTAAAGCTGGAATGAACAAAAGGAGAAAATTAAAGAACAAAAGACGACGTTCATTACGTAAGTTTCTTACTAAAAATCTGTATGTATTAGATAGCTTTTGTTTCTATCTTGGGCTTTCATGCAGATTTACATTTTACTGTTCTTTAACTCTGCTTGTGTATTTTTGTTACAGTAATAAACACCCTTGGGTTTAAGTGTGAGAGTTCAGTCGTGTATGTTTTGTGTTAGTAGTTAGACTCTGAGGGTTTCTTTGATTCTGTTCTAAAATAAGAAAATTTAAAATATGACAGTGTTGGTATTTTAGAAAGTTTGAACATGTTAAATGCAATAATGAAATAAAAGTAACCAATCTGCTCCAAAGTGGTATGTATGAATAGCAAAACTATTGGTAGTGTGTGTCTATGTACTTGAATGTTAAATGTGTCCTCAATATTTAGGATATAACCTAGGTAATAAGGCTTATACATGCGCAGAGCAGGAATTGACATTGAAACTCCAGAGCCTGGCATGATGCCTGGTTCATGGTGTCAGCTGCCTGATTCAGTACATCCTTAATGAAGAGATAGGATTGAGTGAAGGAAGCTATTATTGGAAAGGGAGTCCACCACAAGTGTGAACTAGAAAGAAAACAGTAGATTGTGCCTTACCTTTTCTCCTGGGATTTAATGAGAATAGAAGAGACTCAAGACATTAATCCAGACTAGAAGGCTTGTCTCTAAAATGTTAAATTTTTTTTTGTTAATACAAAGATACAGTGGCCAAATGAACAAACCAAGGGTGACAAACTTTTCTAAACTCTCTTTTAGGTATCTTATTGTTGAAATAAATGTTTATTTTTCAAAGTTTGCTATTGAATTTAGGTTATGGATCCATTTTCCTTTTGACTGCCTTTTAGAAAAACATAAGTGACATCTGTTTTTTTTTTACTTGAATAGTGATGTACTTACAATCACACACAGAAAATTACTAAATATATATTCTGGTATTCAAAATTGAGAATAACTTTCCCACCTGTTTGACTCAAAAGCTTCATTATTATTTTCATCATATGTATACATAGTAATCATTTAAACTTGCTGACTTTTTCATATTATTTTGTAGTATCTATGGAATTTGCTAGTTCTTTTAAAGAGAATGGTCAGTTAAATATGTAGTTCTTTCTTAGCAAAGGAGGGACTAGTGCCTGCTTAAGTTTATGGCCTCTTGAGAGTGTTATTTCCAGTATTAACTAGTAAACAGGCTGTGTAGGGAGAGTGGTGGGGAGAGAAGTGGTGGGTAAAAAAAAAATCTTTTCATTTCCTGTCTTATGAGGGGAGAATAAGGATAATCCTGAGTATATGAACTTTAAAAGATTCAGGAGCTTTCATTGTGAGCAGTCACTATTAAGATTTGAATGGCAGGGTTGCTAGCTGTTGCAGTCCTTTCCTTCTTTTAAAATGTGCTCATCTATAGCAGTGCACGAAAATCATCAGTTTGCTAGTACCTTCCTCAGGCAATTGAGAAAGGTCATTTTCACTTAACTGGGAGAGAAGTACAGTAATGAACAGAACTGCAGCTTAAGTCATTTTCTGTTTGATACAATTTTTTAAATGTATTTTAAAGCTTTTCTGTTTTGACATACTTCAAAGTACAGTGGAAAGAAGAGTACAAATAAAGACTTGTATAGCCTGCATTTAGAGAATCTGCCATGTTTGCTTTATCTCCTTATATATACATCCTTTGTTTGTCCTGATTACCATGTATTCTACGAATGCATCTACTAAGAATAAAGATACTCTTTTACATAACTATAGCACTGTTCTTGGGGAGGCTACCCATAATACCTAAAAGGCAAAAATAAATCAGATAATAGGTTTAGTTTTGAACCACAGGAAAATAGAATCTCTATTTTTGTGGTCTCTAGAGGTTTTTGATTGTACAGCTCATCAGTTAAAAAAAAAAATACTTGGGCACCGAGTCCCAATGTGTACTTATTACACAGGACACACAGGTAATGCTGCTGATGCACATTATGAAACAGTTACCAAGAAGGGTATATTAAAAAACACTGAGATAGAAAGAAAAAAAGTAGTGATATTATGTTCTTCCCTTACCCTAATGGATCATGACAAGACCTGCTTTGGAGACTATTATTTTAGTTTCTGTTTTTCCTAAGTGCTTATCCTGCTCAGGAAAAAGCGTATTTGGAGAGCATGGATATAATAGAGTATACTTTATTTTCCTCCCAGTAGCCACAAATCTAATAGGAAGGGGATTTGTTTCTCAATGTTAAGTAAAATCATGACTTTTTAATTTCATAAATGTCAGATTTTTCTTCTTACTGTTTTTTTCCTGTTGCATTCCCAGTCTTGTGGGTTCTACTGGTTTCTTACTTGATGTTTTTTGTTTATTTTCTTTTGATGAAAGAGCCAGTTTAAAAAAAAAAAAAGGTTGTTGTATTGAGTATGCCAACTGGTGAAAACATTTACTCACATAAGCTCTGGTGGGTTTGTATAGATGAGAACTCCGTGATTAGTAGAGGAAAAATCCACTTCACATAGTAGTAAATCAGAATAGTGTGGGAAATCAGCATACGTGTAATTCAGAATATGCTGTACCAGGAAATCAAGCCATTTCTTGTATTGTCAATAAAATGTAATTCTTATTATAGATGATCTTGAAAAATTACATGTATTAGTAAGCTCCACAATTGCAAAATAAGAAATTCATTTTCCTTTTTGTGAGCAATGTTCTTATTAGGAATAAAAATAGCACAGTTTATAGTAACACTAGCAGGATGAAAATAGAAATTAAAAAAATGTTCTTACCAAATTCAATCTTTTTTTTTTTATTTTTTATGTTTTATTTATTTGTGAGAGAGAGAGAGAGAGAGACAGCGTGAGCAAGGGAGGGTCAGAGAGAAGGAGATACAGAATCTGAGGCAGGCACCAGGCTCTGAGCTAGCTGTCAGCACAGAGCCCGATGTGGGGCTCGAACCCACAAACTGTGAGATCATGACCTGAGCTGAAGTCGGACGCTTAACCTCCTGAGCCACCCTGGCTCCCCCAAAGTAAATCTTTAGTGTATAGTTTTGTGATTACACTAAAAGATTGCTTACTCTAGGTTTGTGAGTTTGTTTTTAAAAGTAATAAAACTTTGTTAATATAAACTGTGACTTATGAAGGCATTTTTTCACATGCATTTCTTTTTCCTAAACTATAATTGTTGTTATCTTCATTTCACAAATAAGGAAGCAGGCTCAGTAGATTAAGCAGTTTGCCTAATTGCACAGCAAATAACGGGTAGAATTGGGAATTAAAAAGAATTTTGGGGGACTCCTTGGCATTCAAGGATGTGTTCATAATTTTCTTAGATTGTTGTTGGAAGAGTTATTTACAGTCAAGAAAATAATTGTCAAAAACTCCAAAAAAATATTAACCAGTTTGTCAAATTTGCAGTTTTTTTAAAGTATATTTATTAAGGTAATCTCTACACCCAGTGTGGGTCTTGAACTCATGACCTTGATATCAAGAGTCATATGTTCCTCCAACTGAGCCAGCCAGGTGCCCCAAATTTGGAAAATTTTTGATTACATGTTAATATAGAATATTCATGACATATTTTATTTGTTTGGCTGTGGTGAATTAGATCTCAGTGTGGTGATATTTGGAGACACTCATCAGATTGTTGAAAATGCAGAACTAGTGATCAGGCGAGATGCTGGAGTAAAATATGAAATTATATGGAAAAGATAACTGAAATGTGGAATCATGAGATCTGAGAGTAGAACCTCACACACCAAACGGCAATTAAGCCACATTCACGCATTAGCTTTTGTGTATTCTTCTTGTCAGCTAGACCCCATGTTCTGAAAGCAAAATAAATTTTTTATTTAACCATCAGATAGTTACTTGCTAATTGTCTTAATCCTTACTTACTACATTTTTTATAGAAAATGGACTATTTGGCTGTTGGGCAGATTGTTACATTTTTCTAAATTCTAAATATTCTTTACTTCTTTTGTGTTGACTTTTAGCACGACCACATGATTTCTTCGATGCACAAACACTGGATGCGATAAGACATCGAGCCATATGCTTTAACCTCTCAGCTCATATAGAAAGTTTAGGGAAGGGACACAGTGTTGTTTTTCATAGTACTGTAAGTATTTGTTGTTGTTTTTTAAATTATCTATGTAGGTTTGCAAGAACATGTATTTTGACTTTACCAATCATATTTCTAAACTCAAAATCTAAGAAAATATATTTTAACAAAATCTCAAAGCTCTGCTTTATCAGTATTTTAAAAATTACTTGTATTGTTGGTTATAAAGCAAATACAGTTAACTCTTAAGCAACATGGGTTTAAACTTATATATAGATTTTTTTCTGATAAAAATAGTGTAAAGTACTGTAAATTATTTTTTCTTGTGATATTAATATTTTACTAGAAGAATGTAGTATATGATATATATAATGCACAAAACATGTGTTAATCAACTGTTTATGTTATTGGTAAGGTTTCTGGTCAACAGTAGGCTATTAAGTTTTGGGGGAATCAAAAGTTATATGTGGGTTTTCAACTGGGTGAGTGGTTGGTGGCCCTAACCTCTGGGTTGCTCAGGAGTCAACTGTATTTTTCCCACAGTTCAACATTTTGATGATTCAGTTGAATATTGTAGCCTTTACTTTGAGCTATTTAGGAATATTAGGGTGACATTTGGGCTTGTAGGCATTTGGAGATCAGGCTTTGATCTTATAATTAGGTGTCTTTTCTGGTTTCCTCATTTGTAAAATTAGAATATTAGACTGCTTTTAACTCCTATCCTGAGTGCTTACATGCTTTTCCCTCAGCCCCATAAACAGATGATATTAAACAGAAATAATATAATGGCCATCAAATTAAAGATTTGTGAAGGAGAGAATTTAATTTTTAAGTTTATTTATTTTGAGAGAGAGAGAGATATCATGAGTGGGGGAGGGGCAGGGAGCTAGAATCCCAAGCAGGCTTCATGCTGCCAGCACAGAGCCCAACATGGCGCTTGCAGTCAGGAAATTGAGATCAACCTGAGCCAAACCAAGAATTGGGTCTTAACCAACTGAGCCATCCAGGCGCTCTGAAGGATGGAATTTTTATTTATTTATTCTACTGATATATCCCAAATTTCTTTTTTTTTTTTTAATGTTCATTTATTTATTTCTGAAAGAGAGAGAGACCGTGTGAGCAGGGGAGGGTCAGAGAGAGGGAGACACAGAATCTGAAGCAGGGTCCAGGCTCTGAGCTAGCTGTCAGCACAGAGCCTGACGTGGGGCTCGAACCCATGAACCATGAGATCATGACCTGAGCTAAAGTCGGACACTTAACTGACTGAGCCACCCAGGCACCTCTGATATATCCCAAATTTCTGTAATTGTTCCTGATACATAGTATACAGTCCATTTATTTGCTGAATGACTATGTTGTTATCAATATAGGAAAAGAACCAAATTTGAAAAAGCAATAAATACTTTGTTTTTGTTTAGCTAGGAGGTAACAGAGTTGTTCTTTTTCCCATACCCTTTGCCATTTTATTATGCAGTCATCTTTATTTTTTTAAAGTGGTTTTTAAAAATTTTATTTATTTAAGAGAGAGAGTGAGGAAGAGAGGAACAGAGACAAAGGGAGAAAAAGAATCCCAAGCAGGTCCCACATACAATGTGGAGCCCTTACGGAGATCAAGTGCAGGGCTTGATCTCATGAACCATGAGATCATGACCTGAGCCATAATCAAGAGTCAGAGGCTTAACCGATTGAGACCCCCAGGCACCCAAGGTAAATTTTAGATCAGACCTTGTTTGAATCCCTGAAGAAAGAGATTGTTTAATTTTGACTGTTGAAATATAAAATCTACTAAATTTAGGTTTTAGTTTTTAGGTCAAACAGAATGCATAAGAATAAAATGCAAAAAGATCAGTACTGATACCAATTTCTCTACTGGTTTGAGTATCTATTTTTTGCATCTCCTATAACCTTGAGGTTTTGTTGCATTGCATTTTTACTTTTTCTTCTATGTATATTTCCCATGAAAAATTCCCAATTTTGATTATGATTGCCAGAATTAAAGGCAAGAAAGGTAGAAGATTAGACACAAAACAAGGGAACCAGAGTCCTGAGATTGGAGCACATGAGACGTGTGAGTATGGGTTTGAGGAAAGGTGAACCATATTCTCTTTTAAAGAAAATTGGTTAAAAAAAAAAAAAAAAGAACATTGGCTTTAAAGAAAATGGAATTAAAAAAAAAAAAACCAACATTGGAGGGGCAGCTGAGTGTCTCTGGCCGTTAAGTATCTGACTTTGGCTCAGGTCATGATCTCATGGTTCGTGATTTAAGCCCCACGTTGTGCTCTGTGCTGACAGCTTAGAGCCTGGAGCCTGTGTCTCCTTCTCTCTCTGACCCTCCCCTGCTCACTCTGTCTCTCTCTCAAAAATAAACATTGAAAAAGGTGGAAATATAGTTACCTAAATAAGAATGAAGGGATTGAAAGGAAAAATAGAGTTTGTGAAGACCAAAGTTAAAGTGGCTGTACTGAGAATTTTGTTGGGGTTCATTCAGCAGATCAGGGGCTTGTTCAGCATTGATGGTTGAAGTCCTCCTTGAAGTTTGGTAACATAGGTTTATGATTTGGTCTATAATTGTTTGTTTGTTTTTTTCAAATGTCAATAAGTAAGATGTGGTCACCAGACCCATAGTGTGGTATTAGTACTCATTTGTCCATTCACTCAAATACTGAGCACCTACTTTGTACTAATGATACAGCAGGGAACAAAACTGGTTAAATCAGAACAATAAAATGTGTCTAGTGGAAGAGACATAATAAAATGAAATAGTAAAATTGTAAAAACTTAGAAAGTGAGGGTATGAACATTGTTATTAGGGGGATGAACATCATCGCTAGAGGGAAAATCAAGTATAAAATTGCAAAGTGGGAATATACCAAGTATGTTTGAAAATATGCCAAGTATGCAGGAAGGCAGAGAAAGTAAACGTTAAGTCATGGAGCAGGGAGAACCTTGTTTGACCAAAACCGTGGCTTTTATTCTTTGTGTGATGGGAAGCCATTGAAGAAATGTGAGTAGCCATGATCTGATGTGATTTTTTTCATAATAATTTTTATTGAAGTATAATAAATATAAACTTTACCCATTGAAAGTAAACAGTTCTATGAATTTTGACAATGGTACTTACCTATGAAACCACTACCACCGCCACAGTTAAGATACAGAACATTCCCATCTGTCAAAGGTTTTCTAGTGTAATTTTGTAGTTCCATCTCTGCCTCCATCCCCTACTCTGGTGAACTCTTCTCTCATGTGGATTTTAATGTGCTCACTTGGGTTTCTTTGTTGAGAGCAGAATGTAGGTCAGGATGGGGGAAAGGGAGATCAAACCTTTTAATCTCAGGTGAGAAAAGGCCAGAATACTTAACTGTGGAGATGCTTAGAATGGTTAGATGTGGAGAAGGGTTAGACTCTGGATATCTTTTTAAAGGAGTACTGACCAGCATTATGGATGGATCAGGTGTCAGGTTTGGTATTGAAAGTAAGGGATGACCACAGTGTTTCTGGCCTAGGCAACTGGGCAAAATAATGAAGTTGGGCTATTTAATAGAGGCTTTGGGGAAAGCAGATTGGGGGAGAGGGGAGTATCAAGAGTTGTAATTTTGATACATTCAGTAGAGAATCTCCTACCTCTTTAACTTAGGCAGATGGATGTAAGAGTTTGAGCCCAGAGAAGTATGGCTACAGATAACAAATATGGAAGCTTTCAGCATATTAGTGGTATTTAAAGGAATCAGATTGGAACCAAGTATAAATAAGGAAGTCTGAGGAGTGAGATTTGGGGCTTCTCACTGATTTTAAAGGGCAATAAATCTGATGAAATAATGGCTTGGTAACTAGCAAGTATCTCTACATATTAGGGAATAGTGGTGACAATGATGAGTACAGTTGTATTTTAAAAAATGAAGGACCAACATTCACATGCTTTCATTAGAGCAGCTCCTTGTGATGAAATCCTTAGGTTCACCATGGGAGGAAGAGTCATGATCAAAAAGTGAAGGTGATGATATTAGGAGTCTGGAAAAATTTTAATTTATGGAGTCAGAACCATCTATGAAGATGAAAATAGGTTTTTTAGCTGTAGAAAACATTGGAGGGATTTTAAGAACATATAGCTATGTTTGTCATACAAGGTATGACAAGGGTTTTTTTCCATAAAAACTAAGGAATAGGGATGATTTGCATCTCAGAAGACCTTGGGAAGGCATGAGTACATTGACTGAGGAAGAGCCACAAAAATGAGTGTAATCTTGAGGAATGCTTTTTCCTGAGGAAAGTGGACGGAAGAGACATCAGTCTGGGAAAAGGTTGTCATTGAACATAATAGAAAAGAAAGGAATTAGGTGGACGGGTTCTCCCCGGTTCCATGACTAGAAAGATTTTGATGGAGGCAATATGTGTTAACAGAATCGCTTCTTTTAGCAGTCCGATAGCCAATACTTACCACAATTTTAAGTATCCTAGTAAACAAATAAGCAGTTACAGGAAATAGCCATACAGATAAGGAAACAGTTTGTAGAAAAATATATGTGTGAGGTGGTACTATGTTATGCAGTTTGCCTAATTTGTTTTCACTTCTTTAATTGAAACATTTTCTTCCGGACCTTCTCCAGAAGAGGTCAGCAGAATCCTAGTTACTAGTCAGTAGACTTGATGTGCTTGGTTGGTTTCCATTGTTTTTATATCTTACGTTTTTTGTAGAGGTATTTTGTTTCAGCATCCTCAGGTTTGTCTTTGGGCTTTGAAATTAATCTCATTATCAAGTCCAGAGTTAGAGTACTTAACTATTGGTTTTTAAATAATGGGAATTATTGTTTTATTTTTGTATAAAGTGCTGTTTTTACTTTAATATACTTCAGTATATTTTGAGGTAGTTGTTTGCAGCTTGAAGTTGCTAAAAATACTGAGATTTAGATTATGGGAACACTAAAGTGCTAATTTTGCTAATATAGAAGTTGTAAGAGTTACAAAATACCATTTTAGTTTATTTAAACATTAATTTTCAGAATCTAGTAATGAATGACCAGTGTATTGCCTTTTTTACACTTTCTGTTATATAGGTCTTTTTATTTAGATTGATCTACTGTTTAACTTAGATCTGTAGATTCCTTACAATTGAACCTAACTGCTGATATGTCATTTAAAATAACACAAACCAACCAGCAGACAACAAATATCTTGGATATAAATTACAGACTTCTCCCATCTCTGCAGTTATTTTTTCTTTATTGTTTTATTCTTTAAAAATATTTAAACTAATAATGGATTGTTGATTGGTAATCTAGCTAATCTTCAGACTTTAATAGTAGAATAAATAGCATTTTTAGTCCCTTAATAAAGGTAATATGGTTATTAGTATTTGGGCATACAGAGTTTCTTCAACTCCTTTTTTCTCTGTGAAAATATATGATCAAAGGTGAAGCTACTATAAAGCAGGTCAGAACAAAATATTGTGGTAATATCTGCTCCAGGATATGAACACTTAAAAATTCTTAATTAGAATCAAAAGTGGTTTTATTGATGCATTAAAATAATGTTTACAAATCATTTTTATGATCTCTTTTATATCATTACTAGGTAATAGCTAAGAGAAAAGAGGATTCTGGAAAGATAAAGCTTTTGCTTCATTGGATGCCTGAAGACATGTAAGTATTTGAAATACTGTATAATTGATAGATTCTCTTATTTCTTAAAAAAATTTTTTTTAATGTTTAATTTTGAGAGAGACAGAGTGTGAGCAGGAGAGGGCAGAGAGAGGAGACACAGAATCCAAAGCAGGCTTCAGGTTCTGAGCTCTTAGCACAGAACCTGGCATGGGGCTCAAACTCCTGAACTGTGAAATTAT
Source organism: Crocuta crocuta (assembly GCF_008692635.1). Classification (NCBI taxonomy): domain Eukaryota; kingdom Metazoa; phylum Chordata; class Mammalia; order Carnivora; family Hyaenidae; genus Crocuta; species Crocuta crocuta. The sequence continues at coordinate 744,402 of NW_027532276.1, forward strand.
GACCTGAGCCAAAGTCAGATGCTTAACTGACTGAGCCACTCAGGAGCCTCTCTTCTTTTCCTTTCCTTTTCTTTTTTTTTCAAGAATATAATATATTGTCAAATTAGCTTACATACAACACCCAGTGCTCATCCAAACAAGTGTCGTCCTCAGTGTCCATCACCTATCCCCCCGCGCCCCCCATCCACCCTTAGTTTGTTCTCCTATTTTCTTTTTAATGTTATTTTTGACAGAGAGTATACGTGTACTTGTGTGGAGAAGGGGCAGATAGAGAGGGGGACAGAAGATCTGAAGTGGCTCTGTACTGACAGCATAGATTCCGCATATGTGGCTCGAACCCATGAACCCTGAGATCATGACCTCACCCAAAGTCGGACACTTAACTGACTGAGCCACCCAGGCACCTCTATTTTTATGATTTTTTTTAAAAAAATTTTTAATGTTTGTTATTTTTGGGAGAGAGAGAGTGTGTGTGCAAGAGCGAGCGAGCAGGGGAGGGTTAGAGAGAGAGGGAGACACAGAATCTGAAGCAGGCTCTAGGTAGGCTCTAAGCTGTCAGCACAGAGCCCAGTGCAGGGCTTAAACCCATGAACTGTGAGATCATGACCTGAGCTGAAGTTGGACGCTTAACCCACTGAGCCACCCAGGTGCCCCTATTTTTACGATTTTTAAATGATGCTCGTGCAGTATGCAAGTAGCTTTAGCCGTGCCTTTGTTTGAATCACTTGTTTAAAAAGTTTCTGAACGTTGTCTAGTTCACAGGGATTAAAAAAAAATCATTTAGCTAGTTTTCCAAAAGCATTATATTTTTATGGCCTTGATTTTCCTTAATTAGATTTTTCATGTCTAATTTTCCTCTTATCTTTTTTTTTTTAAATGTTGATTTATTTATTTTGGGGAGAGAGCATAGAGTGAGGGAGAGAGAGAAAGAGTCCTAAGCAGGCTCCATACTGGCAGTGCAGAGCCCGATGTGGGGCGCGAACCCACCCACTGTGAGATCATGATCTAAGCCAAAATCAAGAGTTGGATGCTAATCCAACTGAGCCACCCAGGTGCCCCTCCTTTTATCTTTTTATTAAAAATTTTTTCTATTTAGAAAAGGTAATAAAAGTATATCATAGAAGTTTGGGATAAAATCAATAAATACCAAGAATAGAATAAATAAATAAATGGACCCTCATTGTATATACTTGAGTTTTTCAGAAAGTAATACTATGTGATTAACATTTGTCGTTGTTACTTAATATTTTTCTACAATATTGTTTCTTAGATTTCATTTTAAGGAGATGTTAATGTGATCTGAATTAAGAGATTTGGGAGTTTACAATACACAGTATATTGGTAAAGAAATCTAGCCTTTTTTTAAATCCTGTGACTATCAAACTTCCATTAATATAGAACATATTTTTCACATGCCCCCATCCAGATTTTGTGGAAATGCTACTGTAAAATATTTTGAAATGGCCTGTGTAAAATTTATTTCATGAACTCCCTTTTTTGCTAAAACACTAAAGTTACCCATTTTTCTCTATTGTTTTTAAAAAAAAATTTTTTTTAACGTTTCTTTATTTTTGAGAAGAGAGAGGCAGAGTGCGAGCTAGGGAGGGGCAGAGAGAGAGGGAGACACAGAATTGGAAACAGGCTTCAGGCTCTGAGCTGTCAGCACAGAACCTGATGCGGGGCTCGAACCCATAAACGGAGAGATCATGACCTGAGCCAAAGTTGGATGCTTAACCAACTGAGCCCCCCAGGCCCTCCCATTTTTCTCTACGCTTAAAGAGATATTAAGATCAATCAGTACACAAACTATGCAAAATGTTAATGGGCTTCAATATGCATTGTCTTCCTAAAAGTTTGTGCCAATAATCCTACCTACTACATTTGAGAACTTATTCTCTGGTTTGTTATTAACACTGACTGTTATCATTCTTACATTTTATATTTCTTTGATTACAAATAAGATAATTTTTAAACTGTTTTTATCATTAATGAATTGTTGGTTTGTATCCTTTGTCTTCCCTGATGAATATTCAGCTGTTTCATACTGATTTGTAAGAGCTCTTTTTATATTAAGGTTATAAACATAGTTTAAAGTATCAAATATCTTTGTATTTTTAGTATTTTGGATGTTGATCAGTACAGATATCAATCTAATTGCTTCTGTTTGAATTTTTCAGTAGAATTAAATTTCTTTGAATTCAGGATTTTGGTCACATGCATTTTTTAAAGTAGAGTTTAATCTCCTGGAATGTCTACTTATTTCTTGGTGTTAGCTATAAGGAATATAGTCAATAGTACTATAATAATTTGATATGGTGAAAGAATAATGTCTAGAATTGTCGAGCTACTATGTTGTATACCTGAAACTAATATACGTTGGATGTCAGCTATACCTCAATAAAAAAAAAATTCATTGTCAAATTATCCATCAAGTCATGCTCAAGTATGACTTTTATTCAGTGAACTAAAAGACAAGGCAGTGTTTTATAATATGTTTCTAAGTTTGGATATAGCTTTGCCACCAAAATTCCCAATTCATTCCCAAATTCATGCCTGAAATTTCACTGTCTTTTTTTAGCTGGGACTCTGCATCTCATTGCTATTTCTTTGGCTTCTGAGAAACTTGTTAACTTCTGTGGCTCAGTCACGCTAGCAGAAAAGTCTGGGTAATGTGAAGTTCTATGATAGAGTAAGTTTAAAATTAATGCTATTTCATTGATGACTTGTTTTTTAATTCATAGTCTGCCTGACGTGTGGGTGAATGAAAGTGAACGACATCAATTAAAAACTAAAGTAGTTCATTTATCAAAGCTACCCAAAGATACTGCCTTGCTTTTGGATCCAAACATATACAGGTAATTTAATTCTTGATTTGATGTTTTAATTTTTGAATCGTAGTCTTAAATTTCCTTAAATTTTAGATGTAAGGTTAGGACTTATTTTGACCTGAATTTCAGGATGAACATAGCTTCTTTCTAGAGCTTTGTATATAAAAATTATATCACAAAGGTTTATAAATTGTAGAACCCAGAAGGATAATTATTCTAGTAAAGTTTGTATGCCAACTTAATTCCAGATGTATTTTATATAGCTTAGATTGAAATGTACATACTATTTTGAAAATAAGTGCCTTTTGTTTAAGTATGTAATTCTTTTTATAATAACAGACTTTTGTGGACCTGGAAATATGCTGCAAATGCCCTAAAATAACCATAAATGATGAATTTTTTAAACTTCTACTCTACCCAGACTTTTTAGAGCAGTTTAAATATTGTTGTGTTTGTTTTTAAGAGGTAGTTCAGTATTCATATTGCTAATAATTTTCTGATCTGACCTTTGTTTTAGTGTGCTGTGCTTATGAAGGTATAGGGGGGGAAGGAGAAGAGACCAACATTTCTGACTATGTGCTGAGTCACTTTGCTAGGTGCTTTACATACACTTCATCCTCACAGCAGCCTGTGAAGTAGGTGTTACTATCTCTGTTTTACAGATTGGAAAACTGAGGCAAGAATTTAAATAGCTTGTCTAAAGTTACACAGATAGGATATGACTGAACTCCACACTGCCTCCATCCAAATGATGTATACTAGGGTGATTCAGAAAGTGGGGAAAATACTTAAAAGGCACTCTTTATGAGCAAATTTTCTGTGTTTTAAAACTTGATATGTATTTTGCATAGGGATAGGTTGAATAAGATACAATAATTGATACCCAAATGTGAATTTTAGCTATCATAAAGAGATTCTGTCCTGTGCCAAATTCTGAAGCAGTTAAACACTCTGAAATTTCTGTTCATTCTATGACTCAACTTTTTGGAAGGTTATTTAGTATAATAGGATTTCTATAATTTAAAATATCTTCTGAGAATGAAATTCTCACATAATGAATGAACCTTGCCCTGTGGAAGTACCAAGATTCTTAAGTTTTCCCTATTCTCCCCAAATTACTATTTTTTAAGTTTATTAAACTTGAGAGGAAGGAGAGGGCAGAGAGAGGGAGAGAGAATCCCAAACAGGCTCCACACTGCCAGCACAGAGCTCACCTCAGAGCTCTATCCCGTGACCATGAGATCATGACCTGAGCTGAAATCAAGAGTTAGATGCTTAACTGACTGAGCCACCCAGGCGCCCCAACGCCCCAAATTGTTTTAAACATCTTCTAATACAGATGCAATAATAAGTACAATAAAAACTTGTTTTTTGTGGGGTGGAACTGTGTTATCAAGAAATTAACTAGCATAAAAAATGGTGAAATTACTGTAAGGGAGAAGATTGACGGAAATCCACTATCAAAACTGTGGGAAAATCATGATTTACCTTTTTCTTTATAAGAAAAATAATTGAATATTCTTTATTTACTGGTACTTAATTTAGGGTTTATTTCTGCTTCCTCTTTGAAGGGAGTAATTAAAATTAGCATTCTAAAAGAGTGATATTTGGGGAGAGCCACCCTGCTATTAGAATTGGTTGTAAACATCCTTTAGGCAGAGAGTTGACAAAGGGGCATGAATCTTAATTATAAGATTCAGACTAACTTTTGTGTTTCTGCCCTGCATTCTACTTCCCCCCCTCTAAGGGTCTTTTTCACAGACCAGCTTATTTTTGCTATTTTGTGTATATAGGAAGCAATTTAGATATATTTTTGTGAAAATAACTTAAAAAAAAAAAAAACATTGAGGTGCAGAACTACGCTCCAAAAGAGCGTAGGAATTGCATTGTATGCTTCGGAAAGTGTTAAGTCTGCAGTTCTGAGTTGATTTAATTCTTGGGTAATGAAGATGTTCTTAAGATATTAAATGCACCTGTGGAATTAATTTTCTTTAACTTTATTACTGCCCCCCGCTCCAGTCTTAACATTTAATTTTGAGTTTAAATCTTCGTGCTTCTGCTATTCCGGAATTAGAATGGAATCTTTCTTAAAGTGGTACAGATTAATAGAACTGGCTACATTTCCTGTGGTGTAAACCTGTGAGCGAGGGCTGGATTTTGATTTGGAGAACTTGTGAAATTAGGTAAAAACAATACAGCGATTATTCTAACCTGTTTTAAGAGAAATATTTTGTAGCTTATACACATCTCAAAATGAAAGCATGACAGACCTTCTATATATATATTCAAAATGAAACTAAACTTGTTTATTCAAGATTTAAACATCAGTTTTAAAGAAAGTCCTAGTTGGCTAACATGCATGTGTTAGGCATGATATTCTTTTTTCGAATCACATTAGCTGACATAAAAAGGAATTATTAAAAAGCTATATTATATAACAGTTTGCATCCATTAATGTATGAATGCTTTGGAAATAAATTTTAATGATTAGTAATTATCACACTGCCTATATCTTATTAATGTTTGTAATGTTTCTTTTGAAATATTTAATGTATTTTTTATTCAGTTGAATAAAAGAATATTCCCTCTTTTTTTCTAGAACAATGCCGCAGAAGAGGTTGAAGAGGTAAAAAATAAATAAATACATAAAAAGCAAACAAGCGGGGACACCTGCAGTCTTAGTCACTGACAATGGGTTTAGTAAAAGTTGCACATTAGAGTCATAACCCCCTTCCTTTTTTTTTTCTTAAATCCGGTATTTAGAATAATATTTATGCTTAGTGTAAACATTCTGTGAATGAAGTAGGCTCTTCTGTGGAATATATTAATATATTACTGTATATCCACATTTTCATGGAATGGTACTGTGGGAGACTGAGCAAACACTCTTCTGGCAACTTAGTGGAACAGCTTCTTAAAGGCTTTGCATGCTTGCTGCTTTAAGCTGCTTTTTTTTTTTTCCCTTTAGCAATTACAGTAGTTTATATTGGAAAGAAAAACAATTACAACATGTGCCCTTAAAAATACCAAAAGCACTGTAAGGATATTTGTCTTGACAGTGTCTATTGATTTGAAGTCATATTAGGAAATACTTAGCCAATGAAAATTATCAAGAGATAATTTACCTTTCAATTATGATAAATAGATGTGATTGGTTGCCATTTGTGTTCTTTTGCAGAACTCTGATAAGAAAAGTGTTCAATTTGTATTTAAGCAAACAGTGAACGACATTTGCAATCAACTAAAAATTCGTCTATCGAATTAGGGCTGAAAATTTCTGTTAAAGAGTGTTGCAGTATGTCTGGTGGCTCCCTTTTCAGGACTAGGGTTTTCTCATGGAGTACAGTATGTTAATATTTACCTATATAACTAATCTGTTAACGGTTTTTGAAAAACCTCTATTTCAAATTATTTGAATAATCCTCATATTTTCATTTTAACCTATATAAGCCTCTAATTTTTTTTTTTTCCTGAGGAAATTTCGCCTTTGGTTTATGAGGTGTTTTTTCTTAACGTAAAAAAAAAATTTTTTTTTTTTTTTAAAGTATCTTCAAACTGAATCCTTTATGCACCAAAGTTGGTTTTGAAAAGGAAAATAAAATCACTTTCTTGCTTGGTAAGCAAGAAGCCATATGGATTTTTTTTACCTTACAGAAATGGAAATATGTGTAACTTGTTAGTATTGTATCAAACAAATGTTGCATAGAGATAATAGAACATTGCTTGTAAATAATTCAGCAGATTTGTAATATATTTTTATATTATGAAATGTACTGTAGATGTTTTTCTAGAGGCATGAAAGTTAAATGTATATATTATGGGTAGAAATAATATTGAAGGATATTGTAATTCACTAGTGCTGCCAGAGGAATTGTTAATAAAGCACCTTCTTTAACAATAAATGTCTTTGCAGACTTAAGGGACTATGTACTACTGTTAATATCTATAAGAACAAAACACATTGAACATCCTTCCAGAAAGTCTTTGAGGGAGGACCTATACCCATAATAGAATTATGGCACTCATTTCTGACAGTGACCGTGAAATCAATTATTTCCTTACTGTTGGAAGGACATATTGTAAAGTATATGTGGTTATATGCAGTCAAACTGCAGAAAATACTCCTGATTGAGGAGTTTTCACTATACTACAGTGATATAAAAACCAGCAGTTTTTACACTAAATTTTTTAAAGAAAAGAATAGACAAAAATATAGAATTAAGCCTTTGGTTCCAAAATGGGAAAGGTTCCATGATACATAAATCATTTCTCATTTACTTTAAAAATTTTTAAAAATAATAAAAATTATGGGAGACTTTATTCGTTAACAGTGGGGTAAAGAGCTATATACATGAAATGAGTCATATAAAATTAAATGAAGTGCAAATAAAAGCACTGCTACTATAAGACATTCTGGAATGGTTGTTTAATAAGGGTATTATCCATTTGATCTGTAGCAAATGTGATTTTATTTTTTAAAAAGAAAAGCAGTGTGTTTTACTTTTTTTGTTTTCTTTTGCTTAAGCACTTCATCAATTGCTTTATTCTGTATCTACAAAGTAATCTGCGATCTCCTTTGTTCTTTTAAAAGTTTGATTTGTTATAAAATTGCCAAATAGAAGTGTTTCAGATATATAGTTTGTACCTGTATTTTTTATTTTATTGCCTCATGTTCTTGTAAGTCATTCTTAATTGACCGATGATTGTAGACCTTGCCTGAGTATTTTTTCTAATAAAACAAAGCAAATCACATTTAGCTTCAAAATTGTAACAATTCAGTTGAATTTTTAAAACGACATCTGAAATATACATCTCATTTTCTTTAGGGGCACAGCAAATAAATTAATTTTTTCATTGTGTGGAAATATTTTCAAAACCTAATTTCATGGTTATTGATTAGCTAGCTAGCCTGTGAGTACTCAATCACTCATGGTACTTTGCTGCTTATCTGACTTTGGTCTGATATTAACACACCAAAAAGAGTACAGAATTGAAGTAGTTTTATAACTTGTATATATACACACATGCAATTAAGATTGGGAAATAAGTGAAATTTTTAACTCATAATAGTTTATTTAGTGATGTTTACTCATTTATATTGTTCCTCCTAACCCCCATATATGACATATTTGTAATACGGCACCTGAAATAATCAGTCTCTTACTCAAAATCCATTGTCCAGTTCAGCAGCAGGCAAACTGCAGCCCACAGGGATAGCCACTCATGTGCGTATTGTCTGTGCCTGCTTTCTCCCTGTAGTAGCACAGTTGAGTAGTGAGAACTTACAGCCTGGAAACCTCAAATATTTACTTTCTGACCTTTTAAGGAAAAATTTGTCAGTTCCTGGTATGGCTGATAAAAGTTTTGGAAAAATTTTACCTAAACCACACAACTTAATCTACGTTTTGATTTGATAATGTTGATTTGGGTAATTATCAAGTACAGTAAATTTCAGTGAAAGTCATTTATACTTTTCAGTAAATATTGCTGCATTAGGTACCTGCAACAAATGGTGTTTTTAACAAAATTATACATTGAACTTCCTAATAGTTACCAACATTCACCATTTGTGTTTTTGTATCTTTAGGACTAAATGAGATTTTGTAAATCAGATTATGTTTAAACCGTAAGGCACATCTGCTTTATATATAAGAATTTTGGAAGTGGAAAATATTGTAAAATTTAAAGTTGTTTATTTTTCTAATAAACTTTTTCATATATAAATCTTCCCTAAAGTGGACACATGACTTCTGAATTTCAGATGAAAGGAGATTAAGATGGACAATAATGAAGTCTCAATGCGTATTTTAAGATTTGTTTGACTCTGATTGAAAGCATTGATAATCATGTCAGTAAATCTTTGACTGTAAAACTTTTTTTTCCCTTTCAACACCTTAATAAAATGTTTTAAATATGCAAGTACTTTTAAAAGGATAGAATTTGCCACAATTATTTAAAACATCTGTTATTTGTTTGCTATTTGAATTCCTGTTTTAATAATATATGATCAACAGAAGTGTTAGATATTCGGACAAAATTTAAAATGGAAAAATATGGTTGGAGTCTGTAAAATAGTTGGGAGACTATTTTCTGTATAGTTAAAGTTTGTTTTGTTTGTTTTTTTAAGCCTTTAATACCTCTGCATAGTTCTCTAAAAGGTAGACACAAATTTTAGTTTAGATAGATTCTCAGTATGAAAAACTGGTAGTTACCTGTAAACAAAGCCTAGGGTTGTAGACGTAGAAGGAGAAGTTAACATACATAAATAGTCTTTTAGAAAGGTAGTTAAAGCATATATGTTATTTGAATGTTTTGGTTTTTTTTTTTTTTTTTAAGATTTTGTTTTTAAGTAATGGCCAATATGGAGCTTGAACTCCCAACCCCAAGATCAAGAGTTGCTGGCTCCACTGACTGAGCCAGCCACGCACCCTGAATGTTTTGGGTTTTTGAGAGAGGAAATGGTACATTTTAAAAATTAAAAATATTTTTCAAGAAAATCAGAGACTATTTCTTAAAAGGATAAAATTTGTTAGAAAATTTCTTACATGTTTTTCTATTTTAATTCTTAAAAAATCTGTGACCCAGTAGAAGGTTTTATAATTCCAGCACTACAACTTTAATATAAATAACAGCCTGCAGAGTTCTTTTTTCTTTTTAGGTTAGAGTATTTTGTCATTTCTGATGAGCCTCAGAGCCTTAAAAATGTTATGAAATGCTATATTCTTATTTTTAAGTAAAGTTTTTTTAGTATTTACATACTCCAATCAGATTTTTTCAGAATCCGTTTTGCATGGTACATTAACGCATAGTTCTATTACACTGAAAATAAAAAGGAGTCATAAGTGGTNGATATGTCGTTTGCAGCTATCTTTTCCCATTCCGTTGGCAACCCACATTTTTCTACATCAGTATTCTTTTCACTACACCACACTGTTTTTCACATTGTAAGAGAGGAAATAAATGTACAATTGCAATACCATTGTAAAGTCGTTTTCAGTGTTTCTGCCGTAGTCAGTCCCTAGCATGATACGTGGCACAAAATAGTCTATAAAGGATTTGTTCAAAGAGTATTATAGGTGAGTAATAGTAAGATACTTTGTTATAGTAAGATACTTTGTGGAGAATGATGTCCTTAAAACATCAGTAGGGTTGAAGCAGTGTAAACCATACTATGCTAATGCTATGTACTTTTATTTATAAACCTATAAAGGGAATTCTACTTTGTCTAAACATTCTCAATTGAAGGATTACTGATGCTATATTTTCACATATTTAGTTGTAACCATTTTTGGTTTATTTAATTTTGTTAAAAATGTGCTCAATTTAGTTTTTGGTGGAGCCCCATTTTTTTTTATTACAGTAAGACCTCAATTATATTTATGATATAAGTAATACATTTAAGTGATAACACTATTTTGAAGGAGTTACCCAGCATTTAATTTCTTCATTTCAATGTTTTGTTGTGGTCCCAGAGCATTGTCTGCACCCACCCCCTTGCGCCCCTCCCTCAGCCCCAGGAACTTTTTTTCTCTTCAATATGTATATGCTTCTGCTCAGGAAAAATCTTATGAATTCATATGTCTTATATATCTTACACATTTATTATGGAATTGCCAAGGATTTACATGTTTATTACAACCATTTCAGGAATCTATTTATGCCTAATAGCTCTTGCATGTGATTATTACATTTTGGGCCTCTTTCTAAAAATTTTTTTGGAGAATATGTAGCAAAGGAATAATAATAGATTGTAAAACATGAGTATATTTACTCTTAATAGCTGGACCCAGTGTGGATAGTTTTGTATTAACATCTTCTGCAGCACTATCGAAGATTGGGTCAGGAGATCCCCAGGTATGTCTTCTTGAATTTCAGAAATTAAGAAAGCTAATTGGTGGTTTTCTTGTTACCTGAATATCTTTTTAATACCTACATTAAGGCCCTTAAAAGATTGTAGTAAATGTCATTCTTTATAGAAGGTAAGAAAGCTTAGTTAGGTTTCTGTGAGTCTCTTCCACTGTATGTTCTTCCCTAAATCAACCAAAATATCTAATTTTCTTATTAAATGTAATTCAGAACAGTCAAAGTTCATTCACAGTTTGTCTTCAACATTGATAGTCTTTAAAACATATATCTTAGTTTCTCTGTTATTATATTTGCCAAAATGAAGAAATTAACAATATGGGAAGTAAGGATAAAAGTGAAAGTCCTCACTTTTCCTTGTCTCCAGATAAATATTTTGATGATTCTTTCCCAAACTTCTGTGTTTCCTTTTTAAATTGTTATACACTCAGTTCTAGGATTTGGCTTTTACTCAAGACATCTGTATAGGTCTTACTCTTTTTTACAGTCAGGTGTGACACACTAAAACTTAGTCATTTCTTATTGGTTGACATCGAGATTAAAACTGCTTACAGTTTTATTGTCAGGTAGTTAGTACAGCAGCATCCTTGTTAAGTTTTGTTATTACTGAAATGTTTTTCTGAAAGGGTGGTGCCAACATAAACTGGATGTGAATGCTTTTTTCCTTGCACTGTACTAATACTTAGATATTATCAACCTTTAAATTTAGTCTAAGGTATGGGGCGCCTGGGTGGCTTAGTCGGTTAAACGTCCGACTTTCGCTTAGGTCATCATCTCGCGGTTCATGGGTTCGAGCCCCGCGTCAGGCTCTGTGCTGACTGCCAGCTCAGAGCCTGGAGCCTATTTCACAGTCTGTGTCTGCCTCTCTCTCTGGCTCTCCCCTGCTCACGCTCTCTCTCTCTCTCCTAGAAATTAAAAAAAAAAAATTTAGTCTAAGGTGGAAAAGTGGGTTAAGAAAATTGCCTGTGTTTGATTCTTAGTTCAACTGAAAACTGTGGTTTGGGGGAAGTTGAATCCCCTATACCTGTTGTTTTTTTTTTTTTTTCATTTATAAAATAACATGCCATTATTACTTGAGAGGATTTATATAGTCCTTGTTTTGATGAGCATGGTTTGAAGAGTACAGTCTCAATTTGTATGTCTTATCCTTTCAAACCCACTTGAGATACATGGTCTTCTCATTGAAAGAAATCTACGTAGGTTCCTTCATCTTTCTGATTATTCTTGAATAAAAAGCTCTCATTTTCATCTTACTAACTTCAAAAAGTATTTTATCCTTCAATCCATCTTAATTGTACAATTAGGTGAGTCTTGGCAGATGCGCACCTAACCTTGAAATCAATAATTAAGACACAGAACATTTCCATCACCTCCCGTAAGTTTCCTTATGCATGATTGTATTCTGTCCTCTTACAGCCCAGCCGAGGCAACCGCTGAGCTTGAGTCTCAATGTAGATTGGTTTGCATTTTCTAAAATTTAAACAGAACCATACAGTATATACTCTGTTGTGTTTGACTTTCACTCAGCATAATCTTGAAATCAATAAATACTGTAAATGTATTTACATTTTCTGCTGATCTAGTGGTATGAACTTTTTAAAAATTTTTCTGTTCACATTTTAAGCAGGTAGTGGGGGCACAAAATTATCTGAACTCTTCTGACTTCAGATCATTACAGATTTACTAAATAAATACAGACGACTTCTGGGATGTGATTAGGCAGTGTTGAATGAGTTCTCTTTTAATCATAGTTTATGTCAGTTTTTAAATTACTTCTGTGGCTTAAGATAGAAGTCTAGGTATTTCTTTATACTGTAGATGTTTGAGCAAGCATTTCTAGCAAAGAAATTTGTTGCTGTTATATTAGGGATGTCATGAAGTTAACTGTTAGCCTTCAAATTTAATAAAAGGTTAATGGAATGTGAACGCTTAGAGCATTTGCAAAGTGCAAGGTGCTGCCTAGATGCTAGGGGTTCAGCAGTGAACAAAATATTCTTGATCTCATGGAACTGAAAAGTGGGGATGGGCGATGACAGGCAGTATGCAGATAAGTAATATATATGGAGGGGGTGAGGTGGTGGAAATTCTGTGAAGGAAAACAAAGTGGAGGGAAGGATAGAGAATTTGTGATGCAATTTAAGTACGGTAGTTGGTAAGGTAGACCTTATTGATAGGTGACGTTGGAGCAAACCCTTGAAGGAGCTGAGCAGGTATCAGGTATCTGAGGGAGAGCAGGTGTCTGAGGGATGAGCCTTCCTGGCAGAGAGAACAGCAAGTGTTCTCTCTGAGGCAAGATCATGTATTCAGATACACATTAGCTTCTTACATTGTCCTATTAGGATTCCAGGTACCGGTGGTGCTGCGTTCAACAAAACCTTAAAAGATAATAACAGCTTCTTGGAGCTTCTATGTCATCATGCTTGCTGTGTTGTAGGGCTGGGGTTGATGTGAAAGGGCGTGATCTTTGAGGAGATGGGGAGCCATTGGAGGAATTTGAGGAGAGAAAAGTTATGTTTGTAAAGGGTCACCCAGACTAAAGAATTGACTATAAGGGAGCAAAGACAGAGGCTGGAAGAGTATTTCCATTTTTTTAAGTTTTGTTTATATAGTCTCTGTACCCAGCATGGTGCTCAAGCTCAACAACCCTGAGATCAAGAGTCCCATGCTTTTCCAACTGAGCCAGCCAGGCGCCCCTTGGAGAAGCATTTACAAACAATGCTTGGGGGCACCTGGGTGGCTCAGTCGGTTAAGCATCTGACTTCGGCTCAGGTCATGATCTCATGGTTCTTGGGTTTGCACCCCACGTTGGGCTCTGTGCCGACAGCTAGCTCAGAGCCTGGAGTCTGCTTCAGATTCTGTGTCTCCCTCTCTGACCCTCCCCTGCTCACGCTGTCTGTCTCTCTCAGAAATAAAACATTAAAATTTTTTTTAAAAAAATAAAAACTTAATGCTTAAAAACAGAATGTTTAAAAACAATCTGAAACCAGAATGGTGGTAAGAAGTTGGAACTTGGATATTCATTTTAAGGTAGATTTGCTGAGAGTTCAGATGTGGTGTGAGAGTTCAGAATGACTCCAGGTTTTTTGTGTAAAATACTGGTAGGGTAGAACTGCCAACCTCAGTGGTGATGGGAAAGATTGCAGTATGGACGGGGTGTAGAGAGGACCAAATTAAGCTTTGAATGGTTTATATTGGGATGCTTATTAGATATCCAAGGGGGAGTGTCATGAGTCAGAGAGGAATTGATTTAAGGTAGAAGACCATGAATGTAATTTACATGCTTATTTTGAAATATAGGTGAAGTTGTGACACACTCGTAAAGAGCTTATCATTTCACTTCCAGTGAAGAGTTTATAAAGTCCTTGAGCATCTGGAGTTGAGCCAAGAGCAGGACACTAGGCACTTTTTGAAGAAGTAGTGACCAGCAAGATTTCAACCTAAGACCTAATAGAAACAGATACTATTTGATGTGCATATCAGCTGCCAAATGGTGGTAAAGAATGGTTCTAGTTACTTGTGATAAAAAATACAGGTACACTAAGATAACTACCTATCCTTTACATCCTGTGTACCAAACACCAGTGTAAATGAGTCCCTTGTTTTCTTACCAATGAGAACATTTTATTTTTTATCTTATATTTCAGCCAGAATTTTTTTAATTGAAATCTAGTCAATATACAATGTTACAATAGTGCCAGGTGTACAGCATAGTTATTCAACAATTCTATACATGATACAGTACTATATTTTCTACGCTGTACTTTTTATCCCCATGACTTTATAGCTGAAAGTTTATATCTTTTAATCCCCTTCACCTGTTTCTCCCACTACCCCACATCAGTTTCTGCTCTAAATTTATGAGTCCTTTTAAAAAATTATCATTCATTTGTTTAGATTCCATATATAAGTAAAGTCATACAATATTTGTCTTTCTCTGACTTCACTTAGCAAAATACCCTCTATAGTTCCATCCATATTGTTGCAGAAGGCAAGATCTCTTTTTTTTAAATTGCTGATTGGTATTTAATTATTTTTATGTATACATAATATATATAGGGTATTGTACACACACACCATACCTTATTTATCAATTGATGGACACAGGCTGCTTTCATATCTTGGCTATTGTAAATCTGCAGTAAACATGAGGATGCATACATCTTTTTGAATTAGAGGTTTTGTTTTTCTTTAAACACCTAGCAGTGGAATTACTAGGGTTATATGGTATTTCTGTTTTTAATTGAGGAATCTTCATACTGTTTTCCACAGTGGCTGCACCAGTTTTCATTCCTACCAACAGTGCACAAAGGTTCCCTTTTCTCCACAGCCTTACCAATACTTTTTATTTGTTGTGCTTTTGATACTAGCCATTATGACTGATGTAAGGTGATACCTTACTATGTTTTTTGTTTTTGTATTTGTTTTTATTTTAGAAGGAGCACAAATCAGGGAGAGGGGCAGAGGGAGAAAGAATTACAGTAGGGCTGTATCCCAAAACCCTACAACCATGACCTGAGCCAAGAGCAAGAGTTTGATGCTCAGCCAACTGAGCCACCCAGGTGCTCCATTGTGGTTTTTGATTTGAACTTGCCTGATGATTAGTGAAAATTGAGCATCTTTTTATGTGTCTGTTAATCACCATCTACT
This sequence comes from Crocuta crocuta, assembly GCF_008692635.1. Classification (NCBI taxonomy): domain Eukaryota; kingdom Metazoa; phylum Chordata; class Mammalia; order Carnivora; family Hyaenidae; genus Crocuta; species Crocuta crocuta. Next base: position 759,740 of record NW_027532276.1, read on the forward strand.
TGGGAAAAATTTCCATTTATGCCGTTTGCCATCTTTTAATTATTATATTTTTTTGATGTTGAGTTTTATGAATTCCTTATATATTGTAGATTTAACCCCTTAACTGGATGTATCATTTGCAGTTAAGTGAGTCATCTTAAGTTTTTTCCCTAATAATGTGGGTTAAGTAGGCATTACCCTTATCACTTGGAATAATAGGAATAGTGAACACCAGTGCCAGACTGTTCTGAGTATCTCAGATACAGTAACTCATCTACTTTTACAATAACTGTCATGTTGATAATACTCCTTTTTATGGTGAAGGAAACAGGTGCAGAAAGGGTAAATGTTTCCAAGGTCAGATAAATAATAAATATTTGGAGAAATTTCTTGTGGAGTTTATAAATGATGTCCCAGAGAAAACAACTTTCAAATGGGACATAGAAGGGGGTATGTGGGTGGCTCAGTCAGTTAAGTGACTGACTCAGCTCCGTTTTGACCTCAGGGTTGTGAGTTCAAGCCCTATGAGGGGCCCCATGCTGCGTGTGAAACCTACTTAAAAAATAAATTAATTAACTGGACATGAGACATGGTAAAATTTGCCAGAGGAAATTGCATTGTTCAAAGAAGACAAAATGTTTAGTATAATTGTGTAAATGTTTAGTACCCAACACAAACTTACTACTTTGAACAAAAATGAATATGTTCTGCTTATGCTTTGCAGACTTGGGAGTAGGGAGAAGATTATATAACATAATTTCTGTACAGTGTGAAGTGTCATGTTGGAGTTCTGTCTGGAGTATGGTGGAAGCACAAAGAGCATTTGGCTAGTCCTGGAGCATCAGCGGGCTTCCCTCAGAGGAGAATTCACAGTTACCTTTTAAAGATTGTGACCAACTTAGTGGTGAAGAATGGAGGGGGTGATGGAGTGGTTTAACGCAAGAGGATCTCCATGTACCACAGCAAGGAACGGCTTAGTGTTTAGGTGGAGAAGTTGCCCAATGGGTGTGTGGGAAGTCTGGAGAGGTAGGGAGGGTCACCTGCTGAGAGCCTCATCTCCATTTGTCACAGTTTCCCTTTACATGAAAGATGGTGGAAGTAATTTAAGGTTTCAGGAAGGGAAATGATGGTCAGATTTGTTTGGGCCACCATGTCTAGTAGTAGATGCAGAGCTGGGATTGGTGGAGAGGTGATGGAAAGACCAGTCTGAAGGCTGCTGCTCTGCCTTGCTTTCCAGAGAGCAGAAAATAAGGAGTAAATCAGGGAGCCTAGGTGGCTTAGCTGGTTGAGTGTCTGACTTTTGATTTTGACTCAGAATATGATGTCATGGTTCATGGGATCAAGACTCACATCATTCTCTGCGCTGACAGCATGGATCCTGCTTGAGATTCTCTCTCTCTCTCTCTCTCTCTCTCTCTCTCTCTCTGCTCCTTCCCTGCTCATTCTCTTCTCTCTCAAATAAACATTTTTAGAAAAAGAAGTAAATCATAATATTCAAAGATGTTTATGTTTTATTGAAAGGTAATTTCCCAAGATTTGAAAATGATAGAATTCATTAATGGAAAAGTTATGATCAGCTTTTTTTTTTAATGCTTTTATTTATTTTTGAGAGAGAGAGAGAGGGCACAAGGGACAAGGGATAGGGGCAGAGAGAGAGTGGAACAGAAGATCTGGAGCAGGTTCTGCCCTGATAGCACAGAGCCTGATGTGGGGCTCAAACTCATGAACCATGAAATCATGACCTGAGCTGAAGTCTGATGTTCAACTGAGTAAGCCATCGGCACCCCTAATATCAGGTTTTAATCAAATATACTATCAAATAAGTTCAGACTTGCTGTGGAGTGAGGTAAGGAGCCAGAATGAGTGTCCTTTTTGGCTCTGTGATGCACTGATTATACCATTACGTGTCTTCTTTTAAGATGAAATGTAAAAAAGTAATGGAGTAATACAGAATACAATACATTGCTCCTTTTATCTTTGTGAGAGATAAAACATCAAAAATATCCTTAAAGCACTTAAAAGTGGGTCTTGCCTTCATGATATGTTATATTCAAGCTGGCAGACAAGTCTTATCTCGATGCATTTCCAAATAGGGAAAAATAAAGCCTTGTTACTGTAGGACTGAACCAAAAATTATTTGTTTTTTGCCTTCAGCATTATAGCTTATTTTGTGCAAATCACTTAGGAACTTAGCAACATATTTCCTGAAGTAGAGAAAAATATTTAGTATGGAGAAGGTAGTTGATATTTATAGTTTATAAGGAAATTTTTTTTTGTTTTTTGTTTTTTTGTTTTTTTTTACAAATAGTTTATTGTCAAATTAGTTTCCACATAACACTCAGTGCTCATAGTTTATAAGGAAATTTAAACATGAGACAAATTCAAAGCAAATTTAGCTAATACCAGTTGAAATTTTATCTTTGCTAGAAAAAAAAGGGCAAAAGAAAATACAGAAGTGAATCACAGTGAGCAACAAAGATGTGTGTAATTTAGGAATTTTAGGAAATTCTCAGTCTCCCTTGCTTCAAATATTTATTCTGTTTATCTCTCCTTGTATTCCCTTTATATGTATGTTATGTGTGTTATGCCTTTGTCCCACAGTCCTTGGATATTCTGTCCCCCCTCCCCTTTTTTGATTTTGCTTTGCTTTCCAGTTTTAGGAGTTTTTTTTAAATGTTTATTTATTTTGAGAGAGAGAGAGAATCCCAAGCAGGCCCTGCACTATCAGTGCAGAGGCCTGACAAAGGGCTCAGTCTCGTGAACTGTGAAACCATGACCTGAGCCAAAATCAAGAGCACCCCAGTTTTGGAAGTTTCTGTTGATATATCCCCAAACTCGCAGATGCTTTCCTCAACTGTATCCAGTCATTTCCAGTGTTTTTGAATTCTAGCATTTTTTGATTGTTAATTTCCATCTCTGCTTACATTATTCTATTCTTGAAGGCTGTCTACTTTTTCATTAGCATATTAATACTTAATTGATTTTTAAAATTTCTCAGTCTAATAGTTCCAGTGTGCTTTCTGTATCTGAGTGCTTGCTCTGTGTCTTTAAAATGTTTTTGCCTTTTAGTATCCATGTAATTATTGAGAGCCGGACATGATGTGCCTGGTACAGTGTACCGTGGTGACTAGGCCTGGGCAGTGTGGTGATGAGGTATGGGGTAGGGGAAGTGTTCTATAGTCCCACAATTAGGTGAACTTGTACGCCGAGGCTGTGACCTTCACAACTGCTTTCTGTTTCTTTTTCCTCAAGCAGGGCAGCATGGCTGCAGTTAGGCTCTCATAAAACTTTGTAAATTTAGGTTCTGGTGAAATAATTTCCTGTGAGAGCAGGTCTTGTTAAGAATTGACGAATGTTTTGGGTGTATTTCAAAATAGACACTTCCCTCTTCTGCCAAATGCAGAAGAGGACTTTTCTCTATCTTCATTATGAGATAGAACTGCTGGAGGTAAAACTTAGAAAATTATAGGAAGCCCTTCTCTAAGACTGGGTCCCCTTGCAGTTTTTACCTCTCAAACTTGTCCACCCTGAACCTTAGCCAATTACAGATTAGGTTTTTCTACCCCAGTACTGGTTTGCATGGAAGTTTCTGCCCCAGGTAAGTTGTGATTCTCTGTATCCACCTATTTCTCTAGTTTTGGAGCAGTGGCTTGCAGTGTGATCTCAATTCTCTGACTGATCTAAGAAGAGTTGTTGACTTACAATTCAGCATTTTCATTTGTACCTAGGACAGAGTGACGACTTCCAAATTCCTTCCATGCCAGACTAGAAACCAGAATTCAAACTGTTAAAAATAAATAGTAATCTGTTATTTATTCATCCATTGCTCTGGCCTCTCTACTGACAATGAGAGTTAAGCACATAACGCGGATCGGGGATGTATTTTCAGATTACAGATTATATAATTTATATCATCCTACATTAAGTGTTCTCAGGCAAAATTACAGTATATTTGTTTTTATGGTTTTTAAGTTTTGCTTTTCCTCTACAATGTATTCAAAATCAACTCAGAGGAAAAGGAGAAATCAAATGAGCAAAAAGGATCAAGTGAGGATCAAAAAAATTCATTTGTTCAGTACTTCACTGAATTCCTCCTACGTGCAGTGTGCTGGACATACAGGAATGACTAATGAAAGGCCCGCCCTCACCGAACTTCCATTCCATGGAGAAGCAAGGGATGGCAAATAGGAGGTCGCTCATAGGGCCATGGACAGAAGTAAAGCAGAGCGAAGAGCTAGTGAGTGCGCTGTTTTGTCAGCGCGGTCAGGGAAGTTGTCTTTGCGGTGGTAATGTTTGAGCAGAGGCCTGTGGGGTGTGTGGGAGAGGCGTGTTCCAGGCAGAGGTACAGACGGTACCCAGTACCCAGGCCTGAGATGGGAGTGAGCTCAGCCTGCTGCTTGAAAGAGAAGGCTCACCGATGTGGCTGGAGCACAGCAAGTGAGTGGAGACCAGAGGCACATCAAACAGTTTTCAGTAAAAATACTTCGGGTGCTTTAAGGTCTCTGTCAAAGCTGCTCGTCTTTGACATTGTAGCAGGAAAGCAGTCAGTTGTTAATGGACAAATGGGCGTGGCTGTGTTCCAGAAAAACCTTTAAAAAAAATTTTTTTAATGTTTATTATTTTGAGAGAGAAAGAGCACAAGCAGAGGAGGGGCAGAGAGAGAGGGAGACACAGAATCTGAAGCAGGCTTCAGGCTCTGAGCTCTCAGCACAGAGCCCAAGATGGGGCAAAACCCAGAAACTGTGAGATCATGACCTGAGCTGCAGTCAGACACTTAACCAACTGAGCCAGCAAGGTAAAGCCTTCTTTACAAACATATGCAAAGGACCAGATTTTGCATGTTGGCTCTTGTTTGTTAACTAGTAATTTAGGGTCTCATAGTCCATTGGAGAACACTTTGGGTTTTATTCTACGTATGACCAGAGTCACTGGAGGGTGTTGAGTAGGTGAATGTGATAGGAATTACCTTAAAAGGATTGCTGGTTGCTTTATGGGGAACAGAGTGTATTGCTCACACAAGTGGAAATAGGGAAAGCTACTGGGGGTTTTGTATGAGTCAACTGAGCAAGTAGTACTGAGTTTGGCAAGAAGGAGTAGAAGATGAGTGTGTGTGTGTGTGTGTGTGTGTGGAGAGGTGACTAAGGCTTTTTGGGCAACAGAGTAAAAGGTGAAACATCTTACTAGCTTGGGAAAGAATAAGCTTTGGTGGAGCAATTGCGTTAGGTTAAATTTGAGATGCCTATTTAGACATCTGAGTGCGAGAAGTGAGTAGGCAATTGGTTGTATTCCATTTTCTCTTCCGGGAAGAGAGACAAAGGTATGAAAATTAACTGGTAGAGTGAATGGAATAAGGAAATGTAATAGAAATACTAGACAACACTGAACTAAAATGAGGCTTATCATTCTAACTTTATTTTATTTTTAATTTTTATTTTTATTTTAGACAGAGAACGTATGTGTGCATGAGTGGGGTGGGAGGCAGAAGGAGAGAGAGGGAGGGACAAAGGAGAGAGAGAGAAAGAATCTTAAGCAGGCTCATCATGGAGCCCAAATTGGGGCTCAATCCCAGGACCTGAGCCAAAATCAAGTTGAATGCTCAACTGAGCCACCAGGCACCCCTGTCATTCTAACTTTAAAGTGAGAGGAGCTACCACTACTGTGTACATTTTCCCCCAGCCGCGATGAATTACTTGGGTGCTAGTGTGGAGTTAGTGAAGGGTTGTTTTTAACTAGAACTTGGATTTTACTAGGTAGGTATAATGAAGGAAGAGATTCCTAGGAAAATACGTGGTCAATGGAATCCAATTTGGGTTGGGAGTGAAATACCAAGAGATCACAGGTTCTGGTGGGGTTGAAGAACTGTTGGACTCATTGTCACTAGAGGAAATGAGGTGGAAAGGCAAGAGTTTTGTCAGAGCGGGCTGCTTGAAATTGAGACTTTGCTCATGATACAATAATTGCTACACTAAATACCCAACAGATCACTTTGAGAGTGGGTGATTGAGGTGAGAGTGAGGACGTGATCATTGGATGTAAGGAAGTCCAGTAACTGTGAGGCTAGTGTGTGCCATTAATCCTTAATATGCGTTTTGGAATCAGAATGATCGTTAAGAGTAGTTGTGGAGATCAAGACTACACTTGGTGGCAAATGTAAACTCTACAGGGACTGCACATGTTGGGGAGTGAAATGCAAGGTAGTTTTAACTGCTACTTCTCATCAGCTTTGCTACTCTGTGCCATCAGGTAACCATTCTAGTGTCTGTTTCCTTCTGTTTGTAATGATGGGTGTAAGGCCTGCACTATAGAAGATAAAGGGCTGGGAAGGAAAAGAGTGGAAGTGATTATCTTTGAGCATTACTCACCTCAGGCATGAATTTAATGAATCCATTGATCCAGAACATTCTTCAGTGACACAGTCACAAAGTTGTCACCAAAGTCAAAAGGCCAAAATCAGAAGTACTCTAAAATTTATAATTGACTTATGTATCACATTGTATTTGTCTTTATTTCAGTCTCTACCATGTTTTATATTTTGGAAGATGTTCAATGAATGAATATAAAAGATTTCTTCAAATTAACTTTTTCAGAAGTAGTTTTTCCAGTTTTCACCCTTTATATGAATACAACATCATGAAAGTAGAAAATAGTGGTTCTAATTTGCATATTTTGCTTAAAGTCTGTGTCATTTACCAATTTTTTATATGTAAATAATTCTAAAGGGTGTGATGTCTTTCTGTAATAAGAATTTTGTAATTTGTAATATTGAGCAACCAGTTTGTTATAGCTAAAGTATGTTTATAATAAGATATGATCAGGGTTATTTAAAACTCAATTGGGAAAAAAGGAAGCAGGAAAATGAATTTATTTCTGATAATGCTTGCGATTTGATCTTTTCTCTTTCAAGGATTTCAGTCTCAGATACAGGTATTTCTTGTTTCCTTTAAGTAGCTCCTAAAAAGTAATCTGTAAAGGACTGTATTTATTTATTTATTTAAATGTTCATTTATTTTTGAGGGAGAGAGAAAGACAGTGTGAGTAGGGAAGGGGCAGAGAGAGAGTGAAGGAGAAACAGAACTTGAAGCAGGCTCCCAGCCCTGAGCTGTCAGCACAGAGCCTGGTGTGGGGCTGGAACTCACAAGCCGTGAGGTCCTGACCTGAGCTGAAGTTGGATGCTTAACCAACTGAGCCGCCCAGGTGCCCCTAATGGAATATTCTTTAAATCAAGATGCTCACTTCTCATTAAAAATGTAGAGGTATCTATTTATTGCCATTAAAAAAATCAGTCCCAAAATAGGACAAGGCATAGAGCATATATAGAAGTATGTTGAGTTTATAGACTATTTAGAAGGCAACGGGGGAAAAAATTTTTATCTATAAGTACCCTACTCTTGCTTTACTGTATATGGCCCATAGCAAGTGCTTAAGAAGTATTTGTTAAGTGAATGAACGGTGATGTTGTGATGTTAGACGTTGTCTCTAGAGTTCTTTTAAAATTTACAAATCTCCTAAGAATCATTAAGGGCATTAGTGATCAAGAATGGAGAGAATTTCTCTGTGAAAAGAGCGTAGAGTGCAGCTGGCTTTGGAAAGGCTAATGGCTTTGACAAGTTTTATTTGCCTACTTGGTTTAAGCAACAACCCTCATTTACAGCCATAGTTTGTGCGGACTGCTCCGATTTTGTGGTTGTAGATTTCCACTCTTTAATGAAAAATATCTGAACTCCTTTTTACTAGGTGCCATATAACTAGCTGAGAAGTGGTCCTTCAGCCATGATTAGCAGGAGAAATTGGGGGAGTTTGTGCTTTTTACCCGGGACTAGCCAGATAGAAGAAGTAAGAGGGAAATGTAGGATAGTATTTGGAAAATTGATTAAGAAACCTCTTAGTTGTTTGCAGTCTTATGTCTACAGTAATGAAGAGGGAGGTTTTGGTTCTAAATCAGTTACTGTGTCAGTGACAAGACCCAGCCGGAGTGGTTGGTCCCACAGGAGTTAGTGTGTCATGTCTGAAGGAAGCTTTCCTCTTTGGTTTACAGGATTAGCTAATTCATAAGGAGGAAATATGTATCGAATCTCCATGTAAGTTGTGTCAGCTTTACTTTCAGAGGCGAAAACAGGTCCAAAATCAGAGGAAACTGTAACACTCCAGTTAAGTTTTCACTTAAAAGAGCAACAGGAAAACATATAAGGAAAAATGGTGACTTTGTTTTGAGCATTGCTCATTTGTATTGTATTTCTTTTTACTTGCGCCCCTAGGTAAAAGAACAGAAAACTGGGCCCCTGGGTGGCTCAGTTGGTTAAGTATTTGGCTTCGGCTCAGGTCATGATCTCACAGTTCCTGAGTTCAAAGTGCCACGGTAGGTGAGCTCAAGTCCTGCTTTGGGTGAGACCCACTTCTCTCTCTTTCTCTCTGTCTCTCTCTCTCTGCTCCTCGCTCACTTGCACCCTCTTTCTCTCTCAAAAAATGAAATAAAATGAAAACAAAATTAGAGTAATTCCTAGCCAAAAAGACATTTTCCAAAGTCTGAAATAGTCTCCTTGAATATTTTCTAAATATGAAAGTAACATATTCAAAGTAGAGAATGTAGGAAAAACAGACAAAAATAAGCAAAAATTTATAATTTAATCATGTTCTGTTAATATATTGAGTATCAATGTATTGAGGATATTTTCTTCTGTCTACACAGATTTACCCTCCCCCCCTAGGTTAGGTTAATAAAGAATTGTGGGAGGGGAGTCTGGGTGGCTTAGTCGGTTAAGCGTCCGACTTTCGCTTAGGTCACCATCTCGCGGTTCGTGGGTTCGAGCCCCGCGTCGGGCTCTGTGCTGACTGCCAGCTCAGAGCCTGGAGCCTATTTCAGATTCTGTGTCTCCCTCTCTCTCTGACCCTCCCCTGCTCACGCTGTCTCTCCTAGAAATAAATAAAAACACTGAAAAAAAAAAAAAAAGAATCGTGGGTGAGTTGAGCATCTTCACGTCATTGGACTCCTAGGACGGATATAATATTTCATTAAGTATGCTGTACTTCAGGGAGTAGGTCACCTGTTTTTAAATATTTCAGTTTCCAGTTTCTCACCAGTATAAATAGTGTTTTCATAAACATCCTTGAATTGAAAACTTTGAGTGTGTAATTTGGTTACTTCCCTAAATTAAATTCCTACAATGGGAATTATTTTCTCAAAGAGTAGAAACCTTTTTTTTAGTTCTAGTGTCTTGTTATTTGCACTCTAGAAATGGTATGTGACATTGTTTTTTAACGTGCCCTTCCAATCATTAAAAAAAATTAAGTATAAAGGCCAGCTCATTGTTTTATTTTATTATTTTTTTAATGTTTTATTTATTTCTAGGAGAGAGAGAGAGACAGCGTGAGCAGGGGAGGGTCAGAGAGAGAGGGAGACACAGAATCAGAAGCAGGCTCCAGGCTCTGAGCTGTCAGCACAGAGCCCGACGCGGGGCTCGAACCCACGAACCGCGAGATCATGACCTAAGCGAAAGTCGGAAAGTCGGACGCTTAACCGACTAAGCCACCCAGGCGCCCCTAGCTCATTGTTTTAATTTACAGTTATTTTACTACAATAAAGCCTGGGTATATTACTATGCTTATTGGTCAATTATGTTTCTTAAAAAAGGTTTTTTGGGGGGGGGTTATTTATTTTAGAGAGAGAGACAGAGACAGAGTGCAAGTGGGAGAGGGGCAGAGAGAGTGGGAGACACAGAATCTGAAGCAGGCTCCAGGCTCTGAGCTGTCAGCACAGAGCCCGATGCGGTGCTCAAACCCACAAACTGTGAGATCATGACCTGAGCCCACGTCAGACTCTCAACCAACTAAACCACCCAGGTGCCCCTGGTCAGTTATATTTCTTATTTTATTATTCAGATATGTAAGAATATTAATCCTTTTGTATATTGCAGGCAGTGTTTATCTAACTTTTGTTACTTTTATACAGATTTTTTTAATCAAATCTCGATCTTTTTCATTATTGATCTTTTCTTTTTTTTAAACATTTTTGATGTTTATTTATTATTGAGAAAGAGAGAAACAGAGCATGAGTGGGGGAGGGGCAGAGAGAGAGGGAGACACAGAATCCAAAGCAGGCCCCAGGTTCTGAGCTGTCAGCACAGAGTTTGACGCAGGGCTCGAACCTACAAACCATGAGATCATGACTGAGCTGAAGTCAGACTTAACCGACTGAGCCACCCAGGCGCCCCAAACTTTTCTAGTTAGTGTATAGACAGTCCTTTCCCATCTAATATCAGAATAAGTTGTTTACTTCAGGTTATTTCTTGGTTTCATTTAAAAAAAAAACAATTAGGTAAAATTTTAAGCATATTTATGAGAGAAGCATAAAGAACCTGTAGTACCCATCACTCAGTTTTAGCAAATATCAATATACGGCCAGTCTTATTTCATCTCTATCTGCCTCCAGACCCTAGAGGCATTTGAAGCAAATTCCAGACATCTTAATATCATTTAATCTGTTGATATTTAGGGTTGTATCTCTTTTCACTTTTCACTTTCTAAAACATAACCACAAGACCACTTATGATATGCAAATAATTTAGGGAAAGAACCCTAATATCTGTCATCGGTGTAATTTTCCTAATTGACTTAAAAATATTTTTAAAAATTTGAAATTAGGAATTAAGATCCATATATCACTTTTGGTTGGTACATATTGAAGTTTCTTTTATTTTTTTTCTTAAAAAGTTTTTAATGTTTATTTCTTTTTTTTAATTTACAAATAGTTTATTAAATTGAGGTTTCTTTTAATCTGTATCTCCTCCATATCTTCCCCTTCCTTCCTCCCCTTATTTTTTGTTGAAGAAATGGCTTTAAAATTTTTTTGACTCTGCAATGCAGTTGATTTTTTTAAATGTATATTTTGAAGCTAGGGTTTACTTCTTGCCCTCTGCTTCTAACAGTTAACTAGTACCATTTATTTATTAAAATTTTTTTAATATTTATTTTTTAGAGAGAGAGAGAGAGAGATAGAGACAGAGTGTGAATGGGGGAGGGGCAGAGAGAGAGGGAGACACAGAAGCCAAAGCAGGCTCCAGGCTCTAAGATGTCAGCACAGAGCCAGATGTGGGGCTTGAACTTAAGATTGTGAGATCATGAGATCATGAGATCATGACCTGAGCCAAAGTCGGATGTTTAACTGATTGAGCCACCCAGGTGCCCCTAACCAGTACCATTTAAAATGTAATCTTAAAATCTTCATTGAAGTGCCACTTTTATACTACAGGAGATATTATATAAGAAAAGTGACATTTCAAATGAATGGAAAAATACACTTTTCTTAGTATGTAAGAATTAACATCTCGATAATACTAAGTTTTCATACCTAGGAACATGTATCATTTATTTAAGTATTCCTTTGTTTCTCACAATAAAGTTTTGCTTTTTCTTCACTTTTTTTTTTTTTTTTTTTTTTTTTTTTTTTTTTTTT
>NW_027532276.1:771306-779362 GCF_008692635.1 Crocuta crocuta
TTTTTCTTTTTTTTTTTTTTTTTTTTTTTTTGCATTTTATCCTATTTACTTTTCCAGAACCACCTTGGCATCATACACATATATTTTGCTGAACCACTCAAGTCTTCTTTGCATATATCACCCCTAAATACTTTAGCCTTGTCTCCTAAGAAGATACAATTAATCACGTTCCAGAAATTTAATATTAATGCAGCAATATTATCTAATTATGTTCAAATTTCCCCAAGTTGTTCAAGTGAACTTTATAGTTGTTATTAAAACAAAGACCCAACGAAGCAGCAAGCAATACATGTTATTTGTCATGCGTCTTTAAATCTCCTTTAGGCTAGCCAGTATAGTTTAATAGCTTTAGTAGTAGTTTAGAAGTTTAATAGTTTTATTATTATTATTATTATTATCTTTCATGACACTGACAGTTTCTGAAGTGTCTGGTTCAGTTGTTTTACAGAATAACTCTCAATTTAGATTGTCCAACATCTTTCTCGAGATTGAGCTGGAACATTTATTTACAGCAATACCTACAGTAATATGTAGGTAATGTTTTGGCCATTTCAGTGCAATATGTGAGGAGGCACATAATAGCAGCTTGCCTAATTATTATTGATATTTGATCATTTGGCAAGTTGTAGTCTGCCATATTTTTCTAAATTCTGTTTTCCATCAGTCTTTCATCCAGTGGTTTCAACATCCATAATTATAGCCTGAGTCATTTATGACAATGGTATTACAAAATGATGGTTTTTGATTTCTGTCATCTTTATGTATTTATTTGTTGGCATTCTTCTGTCTTCTCTCTTCCCTTTATGTTTTGACACGTCCCCATTTGGTGAGCCCTTCCTTTCTGACACAACGAGTTGTTCTAGACTCAACTTACACTTGCTTTGTTCACTTTGCATTTTTGCTGAGCATTTTTCTAAGGAGCCCTGGCTCCACTTAAGGGAGAGACTATTTAGGAACGAAGATCTAGGCCTGGGTATGAGACATTTCCATCACCCCAAGAAGTTTTTTTATGTCCCATTCAAGTCTATTCCTTTACCCTCAGCTCAACCCAAGCAACTATGTATCACCTTCATGTCACCATAGATTAGGTAGGATTCTTTTCTAGGGTTTCATATAATTACTCTTTTGTGTCAGGCTTCTTTTGAATGGCCTATTAATAGTTTGTCCCTTTGTATTACTGTGTAGTGTTCCATTGCATGGATGTACTGCAATTCACCTGTAATGGATGGACATTGGGATTGCTTCCATTTTTTGGGTATTAAGAATAAAGCTGTCACGAGTGTTTGTGTCTTGTGTGGACATAGGTTTTCATTCTCTAGGGTAAATACCAATGTGTAGAAATGCTGGGTCATGTGGTAAGTGTAAGTATATTTAATTTTATAAGAAGAAGAAATAGCCCCATTGTTTTCCAAAATGATTGTACCATGTCTACCATGAGTGTATGAAAGTTCAGGTGTTCCACATCGTCATCAACACTTGGTATGGTTTGAATGGGGGAGGAGCAGAGAGAGGAGAGAGAGAATCCCAGGCAGGCTCTATGCTGTCCTCATGGAGCCTAACATGGGGCTTGATCCCACGAATCTTGAGATCATGACCTGAGCTGAAATCAAGAGTCTGATGCTTAAGTGAGGCACCCAGGTACCCCTGTTTTGTTTGCATTTTTAGTTCAACTATTCCAACTGGTGTCTGGTATGTAGTGTAGTAGTATCTCTGTGCTTTTATTTTGTATTTCTTTGATGACTAATGATGTATATGTGATGGCCATTTGTGTGTTTCTTTGACATTTGTGTTCAAATCTTTTGCTTATTTTTAAATTAGCTTCTTTGGTTATTTTTTCAATTATTATATTTAAGAGTTTACTATGTATCATGGATACACTTTCTTTTTGGCCAGAGATATGTATAATGGAATGCAGTTTGCTATTTTATCTTTTTTTAAATATCTATTGAAAAACAAAAGTTTTTAATTTTTTGAAATCCAATGTATTAGCTTTTTTTTTTAATGGTTGGTTTTGTATGTCCTAGCCAAAAAGATGTTTCCCTGCTTCACAGTAGTAAAGATTGTCTCCTATATTTTCTTCTAAACTTTTATAGTTTTAGTTTTACAATTAGCTCTTTGTGCAAGCATTTTATGTTTTCATGCTTGTTGCAAAATGTGAATACAGTAGTCCACCCTTATCCACAGTTTTACTTTTTAAGGTTTCAGTTAGCTGTGGTCAACTGGGGTCTGGAAGAAGATCCTCCTTCTGAGGTATGGTCAGAGGTCAGTAGTAGCCTAATACTATATCACAATGCCTACATCATTCACCTCGTTTCATGTAATCATGTAGGCATTTTATCATATCATCACAAGAAAGGTGAGTACAGTTCAGTAAGAAAGAAATGTTGAAAGAGACCACATTCTCAGAACTTTTATTACCACATATTGTTATAAATAGTCTATTGTTGTTGTTAATCTCTTACTGTGTATGAGACTGATCATAGGTATGTATATATATGGTTTACTACGACATATATATATGGTCTCCACGACTTCAAGCCTTCACTGGGAGTTTTGGAGCATACTCCCTGTGGATAAGGAGGGACTAGTGTATAATGTATATATAATTTGTCCTTTAGGAAAATATTAGTAAATATTGGTTAAGGTCCAGCAGCAGTTTATTAGTCCTGTTTGTTAGCTACAAGGAGATGTAGTCGATTTAAGAGTGACTCATTATTCCAATTTCATGGACATACAGGCTACTCACCTGTTTCTCCTTCCCTGCTGAGTGGGTGGTGGATTATATTTCACCTCCTTGAATTTCAACTGTGTGAAATATGAGTGGAGAGAACACATACTTTCGAGTAAACATTTAAGGAAATGTTTAAAGCAAACATTTAAGAGCTGCAGCACAATTTCCCTTTCTCTCTCTCTCCTTCCCATTCCTGCTGTGACCAGCATATTTCAGATGGTGGAGCCTCTGTGTCAGCCTGGATCCCTGATTAGGGAAACATGGAGCAGACACGAAATGGGCATATTTGGGTAAGAAATAAACCTCAATTGTTTTAAACTAGTGACAATAGGGGCTAGTTCTTGCTACAGCATACTTTTTCCTGACTAACAGAGGAGAAATTTATTAATTTCATGGTGAATATTCAAGGTTGGGGCTTCAGAGAAACTAAACCAATGGTCTCCAAGAACAGATTGATGAGTTAAATTGGGGGCCATAACTCATAATTAGCAACAGTCTGTCTAAACAGCGAAAAAGGTATTACAATATAGATTTATTGCTGTGGAAATGTAAATGAGTTTAATGTATAGTTTCTTGTGATGGGAAGGAGCCTATGGAGGGACAAGGTTGAAGGTAATAGATGTGAGGGAAGATGACTGCTGATGTGTCCTGTAGAAGAGGCTGGAAAAGCTGGGCTCTCCAGAGCAGCAGGGCTGTAGATAAGAGAAGGGAAGTTACCTTTCTTATAGCGGAAAGAAGAAAGGAAAGTTGGTGGGTGCAGACACAGGTGGGGGCGGATGTGCTAGGGCAGGTTGACAGATAATAATTAGAATTGCTGACAGGGCTTCCTACCCCACTTGCTGATCCAGGCGCTTCACGAATTATAACTTGTTTAATCCGCACAACACCGTTATGTGATAGATACTATGATTATCTCTGTTTTACAGTTGAGGGAACGAAAGTTCTTTTTTTTTTTTTTAATTCAAGTCCAAGTTAGTTAACATACAGTGTAATAGTGACTTCAGGAATAAAATTTAGTGAGTCATCACTTCCATATGACACCCAGGGCTCATCGCAACAAGCATCCTCCTTAATGCCCTTTGCCCATTTAGCCCATTCCCCCACCCAGCACCCTCTGCCAGCAACCTTCAGTCTGTTCTCTGTATTTAAGAGTTTCTTCTGGTTTGTCCCCCTCTGTTCTTACATTGTTTTTGATCCCTCCCTTATGTTCATCTGTTTTGTATCTTTTTTTTTAATTTTTTTTAATGTTTTTTATTTATTTCTAGGAGAGAGAAAGACAGCGTGAGCCTGGGAGGGTTAGAGAGAGAGGGAGACACAGACTCTGAAACAGGCTCCAGGCTCTGAGCTGGCAGTCAGCACAGAGCCCGACGCGGGGCTCGAACCCACGAACCGCGAGATCATGACCTAAGCGAAAGTCGGACGCTTAACCGACTAAGCCACCCAGGCGCCCCTCATCTGTTTTGTATCTTAAATTCCCCATTGTGAGTGAAATAATGTGCTATTTGTCTTTCTCTGACTGTCGTATTTCACTTAGCTTAATACACTCTGATTCCATTCATGAAGAAGTTCTTGATGGGTGAATTCACTTTTGTCTTAGAAGTTGGAGGTGAGGTAGGCCATCTGCTGAGATTGAAGGTGAAGGTCAAATGGGAGTAGCTTTTTCAAAATCCATCCATCCTCATCCCTAAAATGACTTCAAATTGGAAAGCAACCTATTTGACAAGGACAATGGAAAGTTAAGTAAATTATAAATAAAAATACCTTTATTATTTTTCTCAAGCTTTATTTAATTAAGTAATCTCTACACCCAACATCGGGGTCAAACTCATGACCCTGAGATCAAGAGTCACATGTTCTTTCGACTGAGCCAGCCAGGCGCCCCTAAAATACCTTTAAATGACTTTGTTACTTCAGTTGATGTGTAACCTAACAATCTAAGGCGGAATTGTGAGACTCTGTGCAAATTCAGCTCTAGATCATTCTTTTAGCCTTTTCACCAATTGTGTTGCTGCTTCTAAATCTCTAACAACTCCTCTCTAACAATTCATTTATTTTTAATTTTTTAAAATGTTTTTTATTTATTTCTGAGAGAGAGAGACAGCGTGAGCAGGGGAGGGTCAGAGAGAGAGGGAGATACAGAATCTGAAACAGGCTCCAGACTCTGAGCTGGTTGTCAGCACAGAGCCCTGTGCAGGGCTTGAACCCACAAACCGCGAGATCATGACCTGAGCCGAAGTCGGCTGCTTAACCGACTGAACCACCCAGGCGCCCCATAATTCATTTATTTTTGAGAGAAAGAGAGAGTGAGTGGGAGAGGAGCAGAGAATATATAGAGTATTCATTCAGTAATATCCAGACTTCAAGTGAAACCAGATTATTCTGGTCTCTGTATTTTTTTCCCCTCTATCTTTGAACAGAGAGGTCGCTCTCTCATGTTCATTTGCCAGATAATCTCAAGTGACCCAGGAGAATGAAGCCTATCAGCAATGCATTTATGTATTTATTTATTTTCACTTTGACAGCACTTATTACATGCCATATAAAGCACTTATTACATGCTTATTACATGCCATATAAAGCTAATAAGCATGTATTTATAAAATAAGTTAATATAATATTATATTTATATAATAATAAAAATAAATGAATGCTTATTAAAAATCTGTCAAGATTTTTAGGCCTATTTAGCTGGTGGAGAGAAACCATTTTGGACTGGTTTCCATTCTTTCAGCGCTCCCTGCACTCTTGTGCTTTGGTACCTTTAAATATGCTGTTCCTTCCACCTGGAAGAGTGTCCACACCTTTCCTCTTGAATACCCTTGATCATTTGTCTTGATCATTTGTCCTCTGATCTTGGCTTGAGCATCACTTCTCCGAAGCAGCATTCCTTGGTGCCCCTCTATCTCACTTAGGCTTCCCTTTTTAGCTTAGGTCTTGTGGCACCAAAGTACTGATCATCTGCGCCCATGTGTTTTCTTCCCTAGAATGTCAAGTTCCATGGAACCAGGAAACCTTATTTCTCTTGTCCGTTCCTTCCCCACTTCTGGTGTTTACGTTGCCTGGTGCCTAATGGACACAAAACAAACTGGAGTTACAAATACATGTTATTTTCACATGTATTCTTGGGTTTGGTTACAGAGACATTCAAAACTCAAGTTACCACAAACCTGTAGCAGCTGATTTTTGATTTGTGAGACAAAGCTGGAGATAGGTGTGACCCGTCTTGTGAGGAAGGATGGGCTGCAGGGGCGCCTGGGTGGTTGAGTTGGGTGAATGTCCCACTCCTGATTTTGGGTCAGGTCATGATTTCACGGTTCGTAGTTTTGAGCCCTGCATTGGGCTCTGTGCTGACAGCTCAGAGCCTAGAGTCTGCTTTGGATTCTGTGTGTGTGTGTGTCTCTCTCTCTGCCCCTCCCCTGCTTGCTATCTTTTTTCCTGTCTCTCAAAAATAAAAAAAATAGACATTAAAAATTTTAAAAAAAAGGATAGGCCGACCATTTGGTTCTTAGCTCTTGGATGTGATAAATGTATTGATGAGAAAACTGGAGCTAAGCTCCTTGGCTACTTGAACCCAGATAATAGCACTGTTGTGACTCCATTATTAGTTGCCACAGTGGAAAAAAAACAATTGTGTCTGTCTGGTGTTGGGTTTTTATTTGGATACAATGTATATTGGTGTCATGTGAGTATCTAAAGAACTGGTCATTCTATTCCTCCGTAATGGAATGATTTAGGAATTTAAAAGTCAAAGTGCCAGCCTTGACTGTGAGCTTGTTAGATATGCAGAGTTTCAGACTCCACCCTAGATTTACTGACCCAGAATATGCATTTTAACATGATTCTCAGGTGACTGGTAGGCCCCTTAAAGTTCAAGAGGCACTATTTTAGTATATATGTATTTTTAATTTTTTAAATGTTTATTTATTTTTGAGAGAGAGAGACAGAGTGAGAGTGGGGAGGGGCAGAGAGAAAGGGAGACACAGAATCTGAAGCAGGCTCCAGGTTCTGGACTGTCAGCACAGAGCCCAATGCGGGGCTTGAACTCACAAACCTCGAGATCATAACCTGAGCTAAAGTCAGAAGCTTAACCGACTGAGCTATCCAGAAGCCCCTTAAAACTTTTTAAATGTTTATTTTTGAGAGAGGGAGATAGAGGGTGAGTGGGGGAGGGGCAGAGATAGAGGGAGACACAGAATCTGAGCCGGCTTCAGGCTCTGAGCTGTCTGTTTGAACCCACGAACCATGAGATCATGACCTGAACCAAAGTTGGACATTTAACCAGCCAGGCACTGCACTGTTTTAGTATATGAATAACATCACAAATGTTTGAGGGGCTCTAAGCAGAACTATTGGGTGTTTTGTTTTGTTTTGTTTTGTGTGTGTGTGTGTGTGAATTTTAGAGAGAAAAAAAACGGGATAGGGGCAGAGGGAGTGAGAGCGAAAGAGAGCGAGAGAGAGCAAGAGTCTTTTTTAGAAGTTTATTTGGAGAGAGAAAGAAAAAGGGTGTGTACAGAGAGAGGAGAGAGAGAATCCCAAGCAGGCTCAGTACTGATAGTGGGGCTTGAACTCACAAACCATGAGGTCATGACCTGAGCCAAAGTTAAGAGTTGGATGCTTAACCAACTAAGCCACCCAGGTGCCCCAAGAGAGAAAGAAGGTCTTAAGCAGGTTCTACACTACACTCAGCACGAAGTCATGTAGAGCTTTTTTTTTTTTTACAAATAGTTTATTGTCAAATTAGTTTCCACATAACACTCAGTGCTCATCCCCACAAGTGTCCTCCTCCATGCCCATCCCCCCTCCCCCCCACATCCATCAGTCCTCAGTTTTTGTCAGCATTCAAGAGTCTCTCATGGTTTGCCTCTCTCCCTTTCCCCCACCATTTCCGCCCTTCTTCTCCCCCTTGTTCCTCCGTCAAGTTCCTCCTAATCCTCCTATACGTGCAAACATATGATATTTGTCCTTCTCTGCCTGACTTATTTCGCTCAGCATAACACCCTCAAGGTCCATCCATGTTGCTACACATGGCCAGATTTCATTGTTTCTCATTGCCATGTAGTATTCCATCGTATAGATAAACCACATCTTCTTGATCCATTCGTCCGTTGATGGACACTTAGGCTCTTTCCATGTTTTAGCTATTGTGGAGAGTGCTGCTATGAACATTGGGGTACATGTGGAGCTTGATTCTATGATGCTGGGACCATAATCTGAGCTGAAATCAAGAGTTGGCCTGCTACTCAACTGACTGAGCCACCTTGGGGCCCCTAAGCAGAACTGCTTGTAAATATTCATGTATAAATTCTTTTTTTTTTTTTTTTTTTT
>NW_027532276.1:780221-786386 GCF_008692635.1 Crocuta crocuta
TCCCCTCCACACCCATGAGTCCTCAGTTTATTCTCAGCATTCAAGAGTCTCTCATGGTTTGCCTCCCTCCCTCTCCCCCACTATTTCCCCCCTTCTTCTCCCCCACGGTCCTCCGTTAAGTTCCTCCTAACCCTCCTATATGTGCAAACATATGGTATTTGTCCTTCCCTGCCTGACTCATTTCGTTCAGCATAACAACCTCAAGGTCCATCCATGTTGCTACTCATGTATAAATTCTTTTATCCACAAAACAAATAAGTTTTAAACACGTGATTTTTATTAGGCATTAGTAGTTTTGGCAGTAGTAACAAGAATAATGTAATAGGCTGTTTACATAATGCATTGTTTCTAATTCTTGCCACAACCTTGAAAGGAAGGTGTTACTTGTTCCATTTGATAGCAGAGTCAGTGGAGTTTGGGTAGCCTGTCCATGATAGCTCAGCATTTGTGGGACTGAGCCCAGTCCCATCTGAGAAGTCCCAATTTTTCTACCTCTTTTGTCCTACAAACACAGAGCAGGGCGTAAGATCTTATTCTTCAAAATCCTTCATACTCTTATAGCTCATTTTTGGTGTATATAAAAAAAGTGAAACATGATCTGGTTACTTATGTACTTAACCTGATATAGCTTCTCATGGAAAATGGATGTGGAGAGGAGAAAGCAGAAATTCCTAAATTAAAATGTATGCTTCTCTGACCACACCAGATGTAATAAATGCAATAATATACCCAATTTGCCTTACAGTCTTTTGTGGAGGACTAAAATTAATCTCCAACCACTGAGTCTGAAAATGCCCCAGAGAGCTGCATTTCTCAGTGTTTTGCATCAAATCTTTTGTTTGACCTCAAAAGCCCAATGACTTCAAGTAAAAAAACAGGAAGGGGGTCTGCATAGCTGTGAACTGGCTGCTGATTTCTCTGGATCTCAATGCACATCACTAACTAGGTGAATGGACAGGGAAGACCACCTGTGGTGTGGGGCCAGAGAACCGTTTTTATTCCCGCTCACAAATCAACTTGCTTGGCGTCAACAGAATACTGCCTGAGGTCCTGCACTGAGTCTCCACCTTCTTGTCTGTCTGGAGAGAGATTCCAGCCGTGAAGTGCCTTTTATTCCTTCTCCAGAGTACTGGGGCATGCGTGCTTGCTGGGCAGTAAACATAGTGTTTAGTGTCCTAGTCAGATTTTCCAATGCAAGAAAGCCCATTTATGATTTTAGCACCAAGAAGCATAGAAACTTGTTCCTTTTTCAGAAAAAAGAAAGTACTTTTTCAAAATACTGACCAGTTCAGGTGAAGCGAGGATGATGGTTGAGGTGGGAGATCACTTCAGACTTTCCCAGAGCTGGGGAATTGGAATACCCACCCGTGGCTTTGTTTAGGATTCTCACAGTCTGTTTGTGCAAGGAAACGGGCTCACTGTCTGTTTGTGCAAGGAAAACTTGCTTTTGAAGGAATGTGATACACACGCTCTTAATATAAGATGAAAGGAAAGGTTCTTCATGCCAAGAAATCACGTGGCATGGAATCCTTTTAAACAAATCTGGCGGCAAGACTTTTTCTGGAAGCTGGAAGGGAGAATGAAATAATTTAAAATTTTGTTCACTGCAGTCACCCTCCGACCTCTCATCCAGAGCTCACAAAGCTGGTCTCCAAACACAAACTAGGCTCTTGCAGCTCTTCTTCTGTGTAGCCAAAATGGGGTGCAAAACCCACCTCGTTCAATGGGATGGCTTTCAGGTGGTGGTGATGATTTTTAGATTTATGGTAAGTTTTAGATCTGACTAGAGACACAGCACATTTGGAAGAATGAGGTGTAAGGACGCCTGGGCTGAGGAGAAGCAGCCAATGCCTCCCAGGGTGGTCATGTTCAAGTTCAGAACTGCAAGGGTAAGCAGTTCAACAATGAGGGAAACAAGTTCTTTTGGAGGTTTCTGTTTTCTCTACAACCAAAGACTGCACTTCTTTTCTTTATTACGTTTGGCTCAGTACCTTTTTCTTACCCAGCGGCCCCATTTATAAGTCATGTTTTCCTTAGGACATCTTGATGCTGCTGGAAGTGGCAGGAACTTTTCCACCTTCGGTCCTGAGTGTCAGTAAAACTCCGCTCAGTCTCCATATTTGCAAATGTTCCCCATCCCTTTAAAATTCCTCTTTAAAAGGGAAACACGCTGTTTCCATCTCAGCCCTGCTTGCTTGACCTTCCCTATCACTGATGATTTGTAGAAACAGAAAAGGCACTGCCTCCTTTGCATTTTTTTCCCAACTTGAGTCTTTTCTCCATGTAGAGAGACGGCTGCCTGTTGTTAGTGAGGCCCCTCTGACCTCAACCTCTGGAAAGAATTCAACCAAGGCAAGAACTCAGCCAAGAAATTAAACTGGATCAAACTTCTGAAGATTGGACAAAACACAACTTTGGGGCGCATATCTTTCTGAAAAAGGGCCCAAATCGCCCCTGCAAGTTACTTCCCTCAGCAACACCAGCATGATAGGAAATATAAGGATGTTATTACCTTTTTTTTTTGTAATCTCTTAGGGTGAAAAAAGTAATTATTTTGTTCTAATGGAAGTGGTAGCCATCAGAAATCCCCCTTGTTCTTTTGTCTTTTTTCTGACTCAATGGAATACGACTGTTTGAAGTTTACTTGCTTTTGCCGTCATCAAGGGCAGAATTCAGCCCTCTTCCCAAATATGTGAGGATTGTTTTTAGATTTATGACGAACCCTAGACCTGTCTATGGTAAAGAATGGATATTTATTTCAATATGAAAGGCAGTCTCTTGAGAGCTTTGTGTGGGAACCATGCTATTTAAATATTTTTATACTGGAAAGTTTGTCTTTTTCAAAGCATTCTTGGCTTCCAGCCCTGGAGAGTGAAGCCTCATCCAGAGGGGCAGGGAAAGTCTACTGGGTTAGAAATCAAGAGATGTCCATGCCCAGTGTCTACTGTGATTTGCTCTGTCATCTTGAGCAAGTCATTTGCTCTCCCTCTCTGCCTTGGTAGACAGATGAGTGGAATGCTGTGGTTTATTTTATGTTTTTCACAACAATGTCCTCTTTGCAAATGAACATAAACATACTTAAACTCTGGTACATACTATAGATAAAAGCTGTATTTTACTAGGTAATTGATGAATCCTAAATTACCACCTTTATTAAAAAGTTAGGGAATGAGGGGGTGCCTAGGTGGCTCAGTTGGTTAAGCAGACTTCAGCTCAGGTCATGATCTTGCAGTTCGAGCCTTGGGTCGGGCTCTGTGCTGACAGCTCAGAGCCTGGACCCTGCTTTGGATTCTGTGTCTCCCTCTTTCTCTGCTCCTCCCCAAGTCATGTTCTGTCTCTCTCTCTCTGTCTCAAAAATAAATAAACATAAAAAAATTAAAAACAAATAGTGTCTAGCTACCATAGCCAGTTACAACTAAATTACATTTGAGAGATGCTTAATTAATGGAAGGGTTTTTTTTTAAGCACAAAAGTTATTTATTTTTTAATTTGAAATATCTGCAACAGAACCTTATCTGGGAACTCCTAAAAACTTCAATGTAAAAACATATATTCTGGAACTTGCCACCTTTATCATAAAAATAACTCTGAAAAGTCAGCATAAGTTTAAAGACTCTGCCTCAATAAATTTGGTCACTTTTCATGCTCATCCAACTCATTTCACAATGCTGTATAGACCACTACTCTACATGGACGAGGACCACAAGAATACTTCAGTAACTGCTTTTATCTGAGTACCAATCTCTATGTCATCTGAGTAGACATGATACACTTTTGACAAATTATTTGATGGTATATTATAATCTAACCTAAAAACCTAATTTTTTTCTCCAGTTGTGTTTTATCTGGTAAGTCTTCCACGTGTTCATTAAAAAAGTTTTTTTAAAAATATTTATTTTTGAGAGAAAGAGACAGAGTGTGAGCGGGAGAGGGGCAAAGAGAGGGAGGTACAGAATCTGAAGTAGCCTCCAGGCTCTCAGCTGTCAGCACAGAGCCCGACACTGGGCTCAAACTCAGGACGGTGAGATCATGACCTGAGCTGAGCTGAAGTCAGATGCTTAAGTGACTGGGCCACCCAGATGGCCCCTGTCTTTTTCTTTTTTTTAAAGTAATCTCTCCGCCCAACATGAGGCTTCAACTCACGGCCCTGAGATCAAGAGTCTAATATTCCACTGTCTGAGCCTGCCAGATGCACCCCCAACCCTGTTTTTAATGCATTCCTTGTTTCATTTGTGTGACTTTGTATAAAAACTAGCAAAACACAGACAACCAAAACTCCATATTTTCATTTGTCTGAATCATAAAACCTAAACTTCAAAGGAATTTGCCAGATGTGTACTTTGTGCAATTTGGGGTTAGATCAGTGTTGGTAACCAGCATGGCATGGTCCTTCATAGGTATTTGGAAATATTTGGAGGCATTTTTGGTTGTCTTGATACCTAAGGTCACGCCTGACAGTTTCCTGAAGCCAAGGATGATGCTAAGTGACCTTCACTTGTCTCCCTTAAATGCCAGCCGAAAGGAAGGGTGATTACGCTTTTGTAAATAACTGCTTGTTGAACATAACCCGGGCTTTAAAAAGCTCTTTCTGGTAGAATTTGTCTTTTCCTCATTTGTGACTTTGGACGGGCCTGTTAAGGAGCTTTTCTTGTCTGATTTAAGTTTTGTTCACAGGAAATTTTTGCTGATGGCAGTAAGTAGTTCATTTAGGCAGGAGTGTCTGAGTTGCTGATTTTTGGAACATTTGTGTTTTTTTTCAAAATCATGTAATTTAGCAGAACTAGAGACTGGAAGATTTCACTGCCTGAAGTATATAAGAAGCTGAGCAATTTGAGTCACTAAAATGAATGAGACTGGGTGACTGCTGTCATTGTACTTTTTTGCCTTCAAAAACTTTCATGTGAAATGGGTATAGGCACTTTTTTTCTTTTTTTTTTCCCTCAATTTTTTATTTAAATTATAGTTAGTTAACATACAATGTAATATTGGTTTCAGGAGTAGAATTTATTGATTCATCACTTGCATATAACACCTGGTGCTCAACACCCATTTAGCCCACTTCTACCGGTGAACTCCATGTTTTAAATCCAAAAATTTATCTATCTTTATTTGTAGACTCCTTATCAGTATTTAACACCATTGACTACTTCTTCAAATGCTCCCTTCTATTGTTTTTATGACCCTCCCCTTTTCTACGTTTCTTCCTTTATTTTAGCCTTGTGGGCTTCTCTTCCTTTATCCTTTAAATTGGTAATTTTTAGGGTGCTATCTGGAGCTCTCTTCCTGACCCGCTTAAGATGTTTCTCCTCAGTAATCTCTATTTCCTTGGTTTCAAGTATTTTGTATGTCGACGATTCCATCCCTTTTTCTCCTGAGCTTCAGACCTATAGATCCACCTAATTTGTTAACATTTCCATTCAGTTATTCAGTCTGAATCTAAATCCATTTTCTTACCCACTAGACCCTCATTTTCCTCTGAGTTCCTATCTTCATGAAAAGTACTTTGTCCAGCCAAAGCCAAGCTGGAATCCTAGGTAGGTTTTTATTCTAACATCTTGAAGAATATCAAGATTTACTAACACCCATACTGTGATTTAGCCATGCACATATTCTCTCAGCAAGTGAGGAAGAATAGAGGAAAGACTCAACCAGTGTCTACTAATTTACAATTATACTCTGGAATTAAGTATTTTTAAGACCCAGATGTTAACCTAACGAGGATAATAGATGGTCAGCAGGACTATTTCGTGTAAATTGAATTAATGTACTCTTTATGGCCAGAGTTCTACAGTGTCTTGATGGTTTGGAAATTGGTTAATCTACCTTTCAATTACTTCAAAAGATATGGCCTAAAGATTTGTTGTGGTGATTTCTGGGGAGATTTTGAATCTAAACCCAGGGTACCCATACAGTAATCAGGTCCACTAAAATTTCAATGAAATACTCTCTAAGAAAGAAGAGTCTTCTATGCTAGAGTAAAATGATATTAAATGACACTTTTCCTTTTGCCTTAGGTTTTGGCTGAGGTCCCAGAACTGGGTACTATGGTTATTAAAATCCCACATTAAAGAGATGTACTGGACCCATTTGCTAAAATTCATTGGAGAGAGAAAGAAGATTACTCATAGGATTTTGCAGGAGAGTTTTATCGATATATATATATAT
>NW_027532277.1:0-497 GCF_008692635.1 Crocuta crocuta
TTGCGAGAGAAAGAAACGATGAAGACGTCAGAAATTATTAGTGACTTCTACCTACTAATTCACCTTCAGGACTGGGTGTTGTCCTTCCCGTCTCTTTCGGTCACTCTCACACCGGGTGGGTCCCGGGGGCCTTTGAGCCGAGCTGTGCAAGGACCGGGCAACCTGCTGTCGGTGGCCTGACTGCGGGCAGGGAATGTGCAGCCCAGCGGGCAGTGCCGATGGCTGCTTCATACCATCTGGTTTGGGGAATGCTTCCTGGGGTCAGAGGGCACTGTTCTCGAGAGCGGTGAACACCCCCAAAGAGNTCCCCCCCAAGAGGCGCCGGAACCTTCCCCTCTGGCTGCAGAAGCATCCCTGCCACCCTGGAGGGCCCACCCACGGTCTCCCAACCAGAGTCTAACCGCCTTTCCTGAAGCCGGGGAATGGAAGAGCTACCTCAGAGCCTGCCTGTGTCCTCCTAAAATTTGCTTAAAATATGAATCACACAAAGCTCTCTA
>NW_027532278.1:0-364 GCF_008692635.1 Crocuta crocuta
GTCTATCCATCAGGAAGAGCTAACAATTATAAATGTTTACACACCTAATATAGGAACACCTAAATATATAAAACAAACACAGAGAGAAACAAGCTTATAGATAAGAATGTACTAATAGCAGGGGACTTTAATACTCCACTTACAGCAATGGATAGATCAACTCGACAGAAAATCAGTAAAGAAACAATGGACTTGAAGACACATTGGACCAGATGGATTTGACAGATATATTTAGAACTCTACATCCTGAGGCCATGGAATTCACTTTCCTCTCAANAGGTAAAGAACACCCTATTAAAGAACAAATGGGCCAATCAGTAAATTAGAGAAGAAATTAAAAAATATATGGAAACAAATGAAAATG
>NW_027532279.1:0-2932 GCF_008692635.1 Crocuta crocuta
CAGAAGAGGTGAGTGCCATCTGCCTTTAGAAAACTCCCAAGCCACACTTAGGCTACCTCTGCCCCTCAGACTGGCTTACTCTAGCCCGGAATCTCATCCTCTCACCTCATTTAATTCTTAAAATAATCCTGTGAGAGGAGGATTATTAGCCCTCATTTCACCGAGGAGAAAATTGACGCTCAGTAGAAACACACCTCAGGTGAGGGTCAGAAGCTCCATTGTATCAAAGAAGGCCTAACACTAACAGGAAATGATCTTGCCCATCGGATCTGCAGCCCCAGCTAGGGGAGCACAGGTCCCTTCCACAGCAGCCAGGTTTCTGTATGCTCCAACACCCAGGAAGGAATCGTGGTTGATTCTCTTCGTGATACTGCCTGGCCCTCTATAAACATCCGATTTCACTTCCTCCAGAGACTAAGGAAGAACGAAAAGAGGAGAAGGGCTCAGATGAGACTTACATTAAAAGAAGAAATGGATGAGCTGGCTTCACCACTTTCGAAGCACTCCATTCATCAGCAGACAGCAACCTCGTCTCGGAGACTTCCCGCCATCCGGGACAGCCTCGTCTCTACGGCCTGACTGGATCCTGCACCTGGCTACGCACAACAGCAGGCGGGTGTTTAAGCCCTCCAGCTGTTGTGCCAGGTGATGAGTTAGGGTTTTCAGTTGGAAACAAATGACAAAGTTATCTTCTGATCAGAAAGACAGCTGATACTTCAGACATGTGAGTGCTGAGTGAGGAAATAGCACCTCCTTCTCCCTAAAGAAATTGGATTTCTAGACGAGAGCCCTGTGAGGGGTGGGAAACAGGGGCAATGAAGCAACTGAATACCAGCTGGAGGGCAAGAAACTACTAGCTCGTGATTCCCAGTCCAAAGGCTAGTGGGTGAGGCCAGAAATGTGAAGTCTATGAACACTGCGTATCTTTCTTTCCTCCCTCCCTCCTTCCGCCCAAAAACACCCATCTCTCCCATATTCTTGTCCCAGATCGCTTACAGTTCTGTCAAGGACCAAACTCTGAATGAATGAAAGCAGGAACTTTGCCTGACTCATTCGCCGTTTCATTTCTAGTGCTTCGAGCAGCGCACAGCACGCAGTAGCGCTCAAAAAATACTTGCTGAATGAACAGACGACTAACAAACAAAGGCTCAGGGCAGGTATCTCTGTTTCTGACTGTAAGAAGTTGAGGCATACAACTTTTCCGTGGTGGGGCCACTCTGGAACTCTTTCCGCTACAACAAGCTGCCAACAGGCTAAAACCCTTCAGATAGATCACACCTTAATGGAGGGGGATATTGAAGGTAAAAGGACAATCAATGTTCAAAGGAGTGAGACTATAAATGGCAAGCAAAGACAATGGGTCCTCTTTAGGGCCCTTTTACAATCGCTGTCAAATGGCCAATCCTTTGGCCACCAGAACTTAGAGGGGATGGGCACCCAAAAAGCCCAGGAGATTATAAATGTTAACGAGGGGGCCTGGGTGCCTCAAGAATGTCTAGCTCCTCTGAGATAACTTGGCTCACTGTGTTCATGGGTAATCAAAATGGTCAAAACTCAATGATCCGGCACCTGCAAAAAGAGGTAGCGATTCAACAGCCTCCACGCAGACTTCAGCGACCCCAGGATCCTCACCTACACTCTTCATATGTAATGTCACCTCTGGTACGTCCCGTAGTGGGACTAATCTACAACCAGTTCTGGCCAGGAGGAGCACTGGGTGAGGGTCCTTTCTAAGTGCCAGGGCAACGCACATGGACGTGATTCTGGGACCACAGCCAACCCCACACAGGGCGGCTCCTTGAGTTTCTCCAGATCATCATCCAAGAGGAAGCGATAAGCTTCCACTGCTCCGGGCTGAATGAGTAGCTATGCCTGGCCTTCCAGGTATTTGGATGGTACCTACCATGCCAGCAGCCAACGCAAGTAATGTAACAGGGATGCCAGAAACACAATCCTTGAGGACAGGTACAGGGGACTTGACATCCAGGAAAAACACTTGACCCACGGGAGACGGCTCTCTACTCCTCCACACTTACCGTGTGAGGCCCTGCATCAGCTGAGGTGTTCACCACTGCCTGGCGCTGAGAAAGCACCTAGGTTGCTGCTGGTGTTGAGGGCAGCAGGTGCGGTTGGCAGAGGATTGCACTGAGTTCTCAGATCAAACGTGGGCCACACATCCCAGAGTTGGGAGAAGAGTTGAAACGGGGGAAGAGCTGAAACCTCAATCTACCAAGACTGGGTAGAGGTGGTAGGAACTTGGGGGGGGGGCAAGAGTTGGGGGGGGGTTTAGAAAAGAATTAGGAATGAAGTGCCTCAGGCTGGCTAAGGATGGAAGAAAGTATGTGGTAACCTCGAAAGTTAGGGGTTGAATGGCTGAGGACAAGAAGACACATACAAGACTTGAGACAGGGCTGAGATCAGAGTTATCAAGAGGAGGTTAAGCTCAACAGAGCATCATCTACTTTCGTGGTAGGTATTAAATGAGAGTAGCGAGAGGTGGGTGTTTGGGCTGAGCAGACCTTGGGGGATTGAGATAAGAAATTTGAGCCAGATAAAGGATAAACCAGAATGACGGAGAGTGGGGGCTGGGGGTGGGGGGACTCGAGGAGGTCTGTGTGGAGCACTGGGATTGCCAAAGGGGTTGAGGAGTGAGAATGAGATGCGTTCGAGGAAGGCGGAGGGAAGTGGCTGTGCTCGGGGTTGGAAGTGGGCTACCGGTGGGGTCGAGTGTGGCTGCACTGACGCAAGACCGGTGGTGAGGGGCTGAGGTAAGGGCTGGGCTCGGGTGACGGGTGGAGAAGACGGAGGGGACGGGTCAGCACTGGCTGTCTGGGCTGAAGGCTCGGGTCCGAGCGGGGTAGAGTGCGGGGCTCAGGCGGGGAAGGGAAAAAGCTCTGAAGCAGGACAGTTTCAAAGCAACCAGGGGTTTGCG
>NW_027532280.1:0-475 GCF_008692635.1 Crocuta crocuta
AATCTGAAGGTATCTTCCAGTCTAAGGTGAGTTTCTTGTAGACAGCATATAGATGGATTTTGGTTTTTTTTTTATCGATTCTGCTACCCTTTGTCTTTTGATTGGAGCATTCAGCCCATACACATTCAGTGTTATTATTGAAATATGTGGGTTTAGAGACTGTGTCCTTTGTGGGGTTCATGTTTGTGGTGGTGTCTCTGGTATCTTTGTTCCTTGCAACCTTTCCTTCAGAGCATCCCCCTCANCCCCCTCACGATTTCTTGTAGGGCTGGCTTCGTGGTGACAAGTTCTTTCAATTTCTGTTTACTTGGAAACGTTTTTATCTCTCCTTCTATTTTGAATGACAGGCTTGCTGGATAGAGGATTCTTGGCTGCATATTTTTCCTGTTCATCACATTGAAGATCTCCTTCCATTCCTTTCTGGCTTGCTGAGTTTCAGTAGATAGGTCTGTTACCACTGATAGGCTTCCATTTG
>NW_027532281.1:0-3927 GCF_008692635.1 Crocuta crocuta
TGCATGTCACTCACCCCAGACGTTACGTGTGTGTGTGTGCGTGTGTATGTGCGTGTGTGTGTGTGTGTGATGGAGTGCTACTCTGAGGACCTAGCATGGGCCCCTACTTTTCGGCACACTCAGCAGACTAAGATACCTGGAATCAGGTGAGGGTGACATGTTGACATCAGCCTATATTAGCAATATTTCCACATTAACAGAACTCATTGGGAGTAGAGATGCCTGGATGTTTCCCTACAGACGGTCACAGAGAAACCATAAGGAGATCTTCTAGAGACAAGCACAAAAGAGTTCACTGGGTGGGGTACATTTCAACATTTTCCAGAAGCAGCCACAGTGAGCCAGTTTGTTGAGTTACCAGGTCAAGCAAGACCTTTCTGTCTCCTGACCACTTCTCCCATCCCTCCCAACTGAGATCTTACCTAAAATCTAAGGGAATCTGGTATCTATATGATCTAAGGATGAGAAGAAAATTCCCGAAGTTTTCTGAGCACTAATAGACATTTTTTCTTTCAAACACAATATTAAATGTAAACACCAACAAGGGATAAGAATTAATTTTATTATTATTATGCCTTGGTTACTTAAGAACCAGTTATACTAAATATAGCCTTCACATGACTAGATTCAAATGCTTCAAAAATGACACTTCAAGACACAAAATTAGGTAAATCGGGAGTGTTCACTTAGAATATGAAACATAATTGCCTCTTAAAAATGGAGGACTGAGAGATCCAACAAATGTCCTCTTTCGGGCTTAAATATTTATTCTGCCACCATTTCTATGTAGGAATCTTGGACTTTTTTGGTGGGACATGATAACATTTGGTCTTCAGTTGATAAAAATTTTTCACATACTTGTGAAGGTCATTGGATTTTTTTTCTCATTAGCCTATATCATTTAAAGTAATTCTTCTTGCTGCCAATTTCATGGGAACTATAAATTCAGATACTGAAGGAACATCACATGACAGTACTTAATTATGAGACTACGATGTGGTGGTGGTGGTGGAGGTGGTGGTGGTTATAGTAGTAGGGTATTTAGTACCTTATCAATTAAGTTATATTCAAAAATGAAAATACATCTTCTTAAACATTCTCCTACAAAACCAGAAGACCAAGATTGAAAAACACTAACACAGACCTTCAAACCTGGGTTTTCCCAAAGAATCTGAAATTTGATTTTTGAGACACTATTAAGAACTTGAATAAATAAGTGAAGTGTTTTCCTGATGTCTAATTACACATGACAGCCAAGGAAGCCAAGGTAAGCTAGGTCAATGTTATAGGAGATAACGTGAAACTATATTATTTCCTACAAATGTTCAGATAGCCAGAAAGTGATTCTCCAAATATGAAACAGGTAAAGCTTCTTCTCTCCCACTGGGATAAAGTTACCACTTTCCTTTCACCTTTTCTTTCTCCACACTGTACATTTTTCTCTAGACTCCCTTCTACCCGTTATTCTTTTGCATATTTCTGCTGCCAACCCCCCACCCCAACCACTGCCTCTTCTATGTGAAGATCAAGATGAAGGGGAAGGACACCTCGCCAAAAAGCTCCTGACGGGTGGATCCGTCCATCACTGCCAAGTGTAAAACTCTCCTTCTCCCCGCATTCACAGAACTTTGTGAATGTTTTCCAGTGACAGTCCGGGTTTTCACTGAGGTTTCCAGCTTTTCTTGGAGTTTGAGGGTCCAACCATGTAGATGCCCCAGTGAGTCAGGCTGAGACACAGAGTCCACGGCAGAAGCTTCTCAGAACATCTTCTCCAAGTCCCAGGTTGTCAAAACCACAAAGTCATTCCTAAGTTCTAGTTCCATATAGATTAGCTCTATATCCAAGTCTTAAGGACTAGAATAAAATCTAAAAAAGGATTAGTGCGTGCACACATACACACACAATCATTCTGTACTAGTCAGTACATTTCTGTGTGAAGACAAATTTGTACAGGAAGTGAAATTATCATGTGAATATGGGCAGCTGTCAACAGAATTCAAGTAAGATCCAGCATAGCTTATTCAAAATGGATGCAAACTTTAAGTAGCCCAATTCTAATTCAATCTTCTCAGAATAAAGGATATATATTTATTCATATTTATTTCTAAAAATTCAATTAAATATATAAAATACTAGCGGACTTAAATTTTCTTAATTGATTTTCCCAAGTAAAAATATTTCCGCTTTCCTGTCCATGAATGAAAACTAAGCTATTAGGGCAATATACATTAGAATCTCTGAATATACTGTATCAACAGAATTTGCGACACCATAACTTTTTCATGGCACTTTTCACCTCCGCATTCCTCAGTGTGTAGATCAGAGGGTTGAGCAAGGGCGTCCCGATTGTATAAAACACAGCCACCATCTTGTCTATTGGAAATGTGGTTGCTGGGCGTGTGTATATGAATATACACGGACCAAAAAATAGGACAACCACAATGAAGTGGGAGGTGCAGGTGGAAAGGGCTTTTCGCCTTCCTTCTGCACTGTGGTTTCGCAGAGAGTACAAGATGACAACATAGGACATAAGCAGGATTATGAAACTCACCGTGCATATGGCCCCACTGTTAGAAACAACTAGCAGATTTATCACATAAGTGTCCATGCAGGCAAGTTTCAACAAGGGCTGCAAGTCACAGAAATAGTGGTCAATCACNGGCCATGAGGATGAGCACTAAGATTTCCATGCACCCAAAGAAATGGGCTGCAAAGACCTGAGTCATGCACTCATTGTAGGAAATGGTCTTCTTCTGAGAAAGGGCATCCACAATCAATCTGGGGGCTGTGGTTGTAGAGAAGCAGGCGTCAGCAAAAGACAGATAGAATAGGAAGAAGTACATGGGACTTCCAAGGGTCTTGCTTATTTTAATAGTCACTACAATGAGAAAGTTCCCCAACAGTGTCGCAAGGTAAAGAATCATGAAGACCCCAAATATTATCTTCTGCTTTCCTGGATCCTGTGTCAACCCAAAGAGGACGAATTCAGTCACACTGCCATTCATGGCAATATTAATGGCTGCAGGTAAGGCCCAGTTGATGACAAGAGCCAAATCTGCAAAGAGAAAAAAGAAGTGACATCTTGGGAAGACTGGTGGGCTGATCTCTGAATTCCTTGCTTTTGCTCCATTTTATGTTTTCTCTAACTGCCTTCAATCCCCTGTGAATCTTTGTAAATCTACAGATGCCGAAGCCTTTCCGAGATGTGTCAATTCAGAAATTAACTGCATTGGATCAAAGCCTTTGCATTTGGGGAATAAAAATTAAATGTTCTCAAAATTTCTGATTCCTACCAATATTGAAAACTGCAGAATTTGAACTTTCCTTGGGCAAATATCTTAACTGGCTCGAAATTTCGCTTTTGTATGAAAAATAGATTGCAGATATTTGCGTTACCTGCTCCTGAGTTTTCCTGAGAATTAAAAGGTTGCTTATGCATAGAGATATACCCATATAGTTCATGTGTTATGCATTTTATGTACATGCTTTGAAATCTAAAAAACACTATTCCACTATAAGCACTCATATTGTTGGAGAATCCCTCCGGCAGAAAATATTCTCAGTTCAGTTGACTCATTTTGGGGTCATGACCCCTTCATCTATGACCACGTCAGTGTCACGGATGAAACACGTTTTATAAAAATCTATTTTGACAATCATTTACATCTCTCATGCTCAATATCAGCTTTACTAACGTCATTATTTAAGAAATGACTGACAAGTTTGAGGTTGGCATAATTGAGGAAAACAGTTTACCCTCTTGACTGTACTGTTGGACCAAACTCAGAATATTAAACACCTCTGCCTATGAATTCAACCTGCTGTAAAATTCCTCATGATGCCTATAATCTAAATAGTGTTTTTACCTGATGTTCATTTTACGCTGAATTTGCCAAGATAATTACAAAATTTCATCGAAAACTATCC
>NW_027532282.1:0-241 GCF_008692635.1 Crocuta crocuta
GGCCTCAGCCAATCAGTTAAAGGTCTTAAGGATGAAGACAGGTTTTCCAAAGAAGAAGCAAGTTCTTTTTTTTTTTTTTTTTAATGTTTGATTTATTTCTGAAAGAGAGACAGTGTGAGCAGGGGAGGGTCAGAGAGAGAGGGAGATACAGAATCTGAAGCGGGCTCGAGGCTCTGAGCTAGTCATCAGCACAGAGTCCGATGCGGGGCTCGAACCCACAAACCATGAGATCATGACCTGA
>NW_027532282.1:263-520 GCF_008692635.1 Crocuta crocuta
CACCCAGGCGCCCCAGGAAGAAGCAATTTCTAACACAGAAATCCTGCTGAGGTTTCCAGTCTGCCTGGCCTGCTCTGTGGATTTCAGACTCAAGACTACAACATCAACTCTTACCTGAATTTCTAGACTGCTGTCTTGCCCTATGGATTTCAAACTTGCTGGTCCTCACATTGTGTTAGTTAATTCCTTAATCTCTCTTTTAAATTTTTTTTAAATGTTTTATTTCTTTCTGAGAGAGAGAGAGAGACACAGCGTGA
>NW_027532283.1:0-2284 GCF_008692635.1 Crocuta crocuta
AACTGTATACGTTATAAAGGTGAACGTTATGGTATGTTAATCAAGGATCATTTTAAAAAGATGGTAACGGGGGCGCCTGGGTGGCTTAGTCGGTTAAGCGTCCGACTTTCACTTAGATCATGATCTCGCGGTTCGTGGGTTCGAGCCCCGCGTCGGGCTCTGTGCTGACTGCCAGCTCAGAGCCTGGAGACTGTTTCAGTCTGTGACTCCCTCTCTCTCTGACCCTCCCNTCACGCTGTCTCTCTCTCTCTCCTAGAAATAAATAAAAATATTTTAAAAAAAAGAGATGGTAATGAAGTTCCCTTCTGTCTTACACCAGGACAGAAGTAGTGAAGCTATAAAATGCCACACAGAACACAGTCTCCAAGGCCGCAGTTCCATCTGTCTGTCAGTCTCTCTGTGATGGTGGGAGATGAAATCCACATCTATTCGCACAGCTTACATGACCTCCAATACAGCACAGCCACGTGTAAACACTGAGCACTGAAGGTACCATAATAACAACGTAATAAAATATTGCATATTTTACTAAGTTATTACAAAGTTAAAATTCTGAATTCTTGTACAGGAAAGATAAGACCTTCCTGCAATTACAAAATAAAGCACCAATTCCAGTCGCAGAAAATGCAGAATGACACTACTAAAAATTAAATGAAGTATGCAGTACTATAGATGGCTGCTACATAAAAATGAAGTATTTGGTTTATACCAATCACTCCACAACTAAGGCATTTTCCAGTCTAGTGTTTTAGCCCCTTGTGGATATAGAAAAATGTCTATATTTTATCTTGAGTATGTTCTTAATCAGAAAGGCTCTTTCTTTTTTTTTCCCCTCCATATATTTCTTTCTCTTCTCTTAGGAAATGTTTCCAAGGTGTCCCTGAGTTACAAGAATAGAATCATACTTGACGGGTCCTGCTTGTCAATCAAGTTGACAGCTATAAAATAAAATCTGTTATTCTGCTAAAGCTTAACTTTTAAGGAGAAATTTTTAATTCTGAAATTTAATCATGTGCATACTCCTTAAATGAAGAGATGATGCCTGGGTAATTTGCTCTGTGTGCCACTGAATATTAATTCACATATCTCTCTTTAAGGATACTGTACTGATAGGATAATGTTGCCTTGGAAAATGTTTGAATAGCCCAACCGTTGGCATATTTTGTACTTTTCACTGTAAAAGGTTGATAATGACTCTAATAACAGCTAATGGGAGAAAGTTCTAATTATTCAATCTTTGGTGACTTCAGTGAATTTCCGAAGTAGCCTCTAGATTCAAGACATTAAAATGTACACAAATCAAAAGGAAGAATCTGCTCTGTTTCTAGAGTCTTGACAGCTTGGGCAGAAAAGGATGTGCAGTAGAATTGGATATAATCAGTTAATTAAACCCAGTTTATGAAACCCTCTTATGAGGTTTTATTCTTCTTTGGTTAGTGACACTAATCTGGTCATTAGATTCCATTACTTTTCTTTTTAAAACTTTTTATTTTATTTTTAAAGTTTATTTAGTGTGTGTGTGTGTGTGTGTGTGTGTGTGTGTGTGTGTGAAACAGAGAGAGCACAAGCTGGGGAGAGGCAGAGAGAAAGGGAGAGAAAGAATATTAAGCAGGCTCTGTGTTGTCAGCACAAAGTCAGATGTGGGGCTCGAACTCATGAATTGTGAGATCATGACCTGAGCCAAAATCAAGAGTTGGATGCTTAACTGACTGAGCCACCCAGGCACTCTATACTTAAAAAAAAAGTTTTTTACTTAAGTCTAGTTAGTTAACATACAGTGTTACATTAGTTTTAGGTGTATGATACAGTGATTTAATACTTCCATATATCACTTTCCTAGCCCCTTAGGGATTCCCATCCTTATACTCGACATAGGGACTTAGTTTCCAAGGTACGTGACTACACTCAAGAAAAGTATGATGTTATAACCCAAGGTCCTGAGCTATGGTTATTAATAGACCACATGCAGACATTACACAAATTTAAAAAAAAAACTTTGAAAAGATATATGCACCCCTATATTTACTGCAGCATTATTTACAGTAGCCAGTGTATGGAAGCACCCCAAGTGTCCATCAACAGATGAATGGATAAGGAAGATAGAGTATATATACAATGAAATATTACTCATCCATGAAGAAAAGAATGAACGTTTCCCATTTACAACAGCATGGATGGACCTGGAGGGTATTATGCTAAGTGAAAGAAGAGCAAGACAAATACTGTATGATTTCACTCGTATGTGGAATTTAAGAAACACAACAGGGGAAACCTGGGTAGCTCA
>NW_027532284.1:0-486 GCF_008692635.1 Crocuta crocuta
AAATAAAACAAAAGGATTAGAAGATAAAGACTCATCTAGAAAAAGATGGGAAATGAAAATTTAAGAAAAGAAAAGAAAATTGAAGTAGTAGTCCAGGGAATCCTATATTGGAATAATAAATTCCAGAAAGAGCAAACAGAACAAAAAAAGAGGGGAAGACACACCAAAATAATTTGAGGATATTTCCCAGAGTTGAAGGACATAAGATTCCATTGAGAATGCCCATGATGATGGATGGACTAATACAAAGGTCCATTATTGTGGAATCTCAAGATACTAAACAAAGAGAAAAATCCTACAAACTTCTAGAGAGAAAAAAACAGTAATCAAGGTCTCAAANTGTACTTCCCGCAAACCCTTTCTCTAGAAGCTACTAGAGGAAGTATTCCAAAAGGAAATCAAGGAAGAGAAAAATCTGAGATACAGGAAACAGTAAAGCTATCACAAGAAGGAGAAGCTAGTTGTGTGCCAGATACTCAGGCACTC
>NW_027532285.1:0-562 GCF_008692635.1 Crocuta crocuta
TCAGGTCTCTACCATTTGCTTTACTGTGATGTAGCTTGTCTCTTTCTGCTACTCCAATTCTATTTTCTTTTTTTAAACTTTTTTTAATGTTTTATTTATTTCTAGGAGAGAGAGAGATAGCATGAGCAGGGGAGGGTCAGAGAGAGAGGGAGTGACAGACTCTGAAACAGGCTCCAGGCTCTGAGCAGGCAGTCAGCACAGAGCCCGACNTCGAACCCACGAACCGCGAGATCATGACCTGAGCGAAAGTCGGACGCTTAACCGACTAAGCCACCCGGGCGCCCCATCCAATTCTACTTTCAAGAAGTCTGCTTTTTAAAGTTTTTATCAAATAGTAAAAGATTCAAATAGAATACTATTAAAGAAAACAGAGTACAGCATAATGAAACCATCACCAACTCCTGAGGTTTAAATTCAGGCATAGTCTTTGTCTTTCGTCATCATCATCTTTCAGGAAACAGAGAAAAGCATGTATACTCATACTTCCCAAGATTATGTCAAAGACAATAATCATGGGTGATTTTCTCCTCATTTGAATGAAGAGCTTCAGAAATGTTCTATA
>NW_027532286.1:0-1236 GCF_008692635.1 Crocuta crocuta
GGACTTCCAGCACCATGTGAAACAACAGTGGTGAGAGTGGACATCTCTATCGTGTTCCTTATCTCAGGGGGAAAGCTCTGTTTTTCCCCATTGGGGATGAAATTAGCTGTGGGCCTCTCATAGATGGCTTTCATAATGTTTAAGTAAGTTCCTTCTATCCCGACTTTCTCAAGGGTCTTTATTAAGAAGGGATGTTGTATTTTGTCAAATGCTTTTTTCTGCATCTATCAACAGGATCGTATGGTTTTTATCTTTTGTTTTGATGATGTGATGTATCACATTGATTGATTTGCGAATATTGAACCAGCCCTGTAACCCAGGAATGAATCCCACTTGATCTTGGTGGATCATTCTTTTTATGTGCTGTTAGATTCGATTTGGAAGTATCTTGCTTGTTGAGGATATTCATCAAGGATATTGGCCTGTAATTCTCTTTTTTTGCTGGATCTCTGTCTGGCTTGGGAATCAAAGTGATGCTGGCTTCATAAAATGAGTCTGTAAGTTTTCCTTCGATTTCTATTTTTTGGAATAGCTTGAGAAGAATTGGTATTAATTCTGTTTTAAACGTCTGGTAGAATTGCCCAGGGAAGCCATCAGGTCCAAGGCTCTTAGTTTTTAGGAGATTTTTGATAACTGATTCGATTTTGTCATTATTTATGTGTCTGTTCAGATTTTCTATCTCTTCCTGTGAGAATTTTGGTAGTGAGTGTTTAGGAATTTGTCCATTTCTTCTAAATTGTCCAATTTGTTAGCATATAATATTTCATAGTATTTCCTGATAATTGCTTGTATTTTTGAGGGGTTGGTTGTAATAAGTCCATTTTCATTCATGATTTTGTCTATTTGGGTGCTCTCTTTCCTTTTTGAGAGGCGTGGCTAGAGGTTTGTCAATTTTGTTTATTTTTTCAAAAAACGAACTCTTGATTTCTTTGATCTGTTCAATTGTTTCTTTGGTCTCTATGTTGCTTATTTCTGCTCTGATTTTTACTATTTCTCTTCTTCTACTGGGTTTAGGGCACTCTTGTTGCTCTGTATCTAGTTCCTTTAGGTGAGCTGTTAGATTTTGCACTTGTGATTTTTCTAATTTCTTGAAATAGGCCTGGAGTACAATGTACTTTCCTTTTACGACTGCCTTTGCTGCATCCCATAGATTTTGGATTGTTGTATTTTCATGTTCATTTGTTTACATAAATTTTTAAATTTCTTCTCTAATTGCCTGATTGGCCCATTCATTCT
>NW_027532286.1:2969-6511 GCF_008692635.1 Crocuta crocuta
TGGAGAAGAAAACAGACAGACAAACACATAGGGAGGGAACAAAGGCACACAAACGCACAGACAAATCCAACAAACATGCAAACCGAGAGGGAAAACAAAAAAGTAAAGAGAAAAGATGGAGGAAGGAAGGCGAATGATAGAAAATAAAAATACATAAAAAAGTCGAAAAAGAAGAAAAGAAAAGGAAAAAAGAAGAAAGCTGATAAAGAACAGTTTAAAACATATAACCAGATTTCCCAGCTACAGCTAAATAGCCAGTTGTATGCAGTGCTGGTTGAAGAGCATAGAGAAAGAGAGAGATGACAGGGTGGGGATGAGGCAAAATTGGAAATAGAATGAACAGGCAGAAGGGATAAGAAGCGTTTTTCAAAGATCTAAATGGTGGAATATGGTTGGAGAGGTGAGAGAAAGATGCTGGTGTTATCCAGAGGAACTATGTAGTCTAATTACTCCTGAGAGAAAGAGATGAAAATGTAGGTAGGTGTAGAATTTACATCTACAGAATCGACTAAATGTGACTGTTTAAGCAAGCCAGTGACCAAAATTAATCAGGTCAGTGCTCCAATTTAAAAAAAAAAAGGGGGGGGAGGGAGGGCAGGTCTCTAGCAGTGATGGGCGTGGTTTGATCCAATGCGTCAGGCGGGAGTTGTGCCTTGGCGGTTGTGGGGAGAAGAGCGGCAGCACTCCAGTCCCTTCTTTAACCAAGCGCTGTACCTCACTTTTTTGGGTGTGTAAACTCCCTGTGCCGGGGGCGCAGCCAAGGTGGGTTGCGTTCTGTATCCCAGGCCAGGCCTCGTTTCCAAACCCAGTCCATGCGCCCCACTGAAATTGCCATAGACCCAAATTGGCAGGCGATCCCCTCAGGGCAATTCCAAGCCTCTTGCCTGGCCCTGGGGATCCAGCCAGAATCGCTGCTCCCATCTCCTCCAGGTCGGGTTGGCGAGCTAGGACAGAGATTCGACTGGGGAGTGCCTCGGTCCGCTGGAGAGCAGGAAACCGGATCCCTCTGTGTCTTATCACCCCAAACATGAACTTGCAGGCAAGTCTCCCAGTTTTAAGCCCTTCTCCTCCCCTCTAGGGATCCATCCAAGCCAGAAGCACAAAGGTGTGGTCGGCGCGCGGCCCCTCCAGGTCCAGTTGGCGCGCGGGGAGTTGGTGTGTGGGTAGTTGGCGGGCAGGGATTTCGCGCGCACGCAATTGTTTTCTGGGGGTTTGTTTGGGTCAGCTGGAGAGCCGGAGACTGGGTCCCTCTGTGGTTTTTCTGTTCCCCAGCGACAGGGACCATGTCTTGAGCAGTTTCGGCCTCTCTCTTTCCCCTCTCACTTCCCGCAGAGGGGGATCGCCCCTATCCCTCTGCGTCTCTGATCCTGGCCCCATTTTATCTTCCCCAGTTCGCACTCACGTTAGAAGGTTTTCTCAGTGGACTCTGCCTCCTTTTCCTCCAAATCTCCTGATTTCTGTAAGGTTTCCCATGGCTTCAGATCTTCTCCGTGTGAGATATGGGGGCGAGTGCAATGTACGGAGCTCCCTACTTCTTCGCCATCTTGCCAATATCCTTGTTCTTTCATTTTCTGAACAGTGTCTTTCAATGATCACAAGTTTTAAAATTTGATAAAGTCCAGTTTATCAGTTTTTCTTTCATGGCTTGTGTTTTTGTGTTGCATCTAAGAAACACTTGCCTGGGGCACCTGGGTGGCTCAGTTGGTTAAGCAACTGACCTCAGCTCAGGTCATGATCTCGCTGTTCGTGAGTTTGAGTTCTACCTTGGGCCCTGTGCTGATAGCTCAGAGCCTGGAGTCTGCTTTGGATTCTGTGTCTCTGTCTCTCTCTGCCCCTCCCCAGCTGGCACTCTGTCTCTGTCTCTTTCAGAAATAAATAAAGGTTAAATTTTTTTTTAAAGAAATACTTGCCTTTCCCAAGGTCACAAGGTTTTGTTTTTGTTTTTTTAAAACAATTAAAACTTTTATTTATTTTAAGAGAGAGAGAGAGAATATGAATATGAGCAGGGGAAGAGCAGAGAGAGATACAGAGAGGGATTTCCAAGCCGACTCTGCACGCACCATCAATGCAGAGCTCAACAGGGGGCTTGATCTCATGAACTGTAGGATCGTGACCTCACTAGGTAAAGATAAATGATTTTTTGTATATTTTGCTGGATTAGGTTTGCTAAAAAAAACCCTCTGTAAACGTTGATACATCGAAACCTCTGTAAACATTGGTACATCTGTTTATGAGGCCTACCTGGTGACTGTTTCCTTTACAGTCATTTGACTTTGTTATCAAGTTAATGCTGGCTTCATGGAATGATTTAGAAAGTATCTGAACCTTTTCATTCTCTAGAAGCGTTTGTGTATAGTTGATGTTTCTTACATGCTTTGTAGAAGTCACCTAGACAGTGAAGCTGTCTAGGCCTGGAGTGTTCTTTTTGGGAAGGTTTTTCTAACTGCAAATTCACTTTCTTTAATAGATGTAGGTATATTCATATTCTCTATTTTTGAATGGACTTGGTTAGTTTCTGTATTTTATGGAACACATCTATTTCATCTATATTGTCAGAATTAGAGTTATAAATCTAAATATAGATTCCTTTTATTGAATCTGTAGGGATGACACTTCTTTGTCTTCTTTTTTCCCTGATCTCAGTGGCTCAAGGTTAATACATTTTATTGGCCTTCTTAAAGAATCAGCTTGTATTTTCATTGATTGATCTCTATTTTTTTCTGTTTTCTATTTGAGTTCTACCAACTTTGTTCTCCTGGTGGTGCCCATTTTGTTGTTATATATGTTATAAATAGTTTTAAAAACTTACTTTTGCTTAAATCCACATCACCATTGATTTAACATACAAATATGTAGTTACCTATGTAGTTAACTATTCTTTATTCCTTTACAAAGATACTTCTTTCCATATGGTGTAATTTTCTTTCTGCCTGAAGGAAATCCTTCACTTTTTTTTGGGGGGGGGGTGCATTTTATCTTCTGGTGATGAAATTATTTTTTGTGAGACTTAAGAAGTCCGTGTTTTTGGGTGCCTGGGTGGCTCAGTCAGTTAAGCATCCCACTCTTGATTTGGCTCAGATCATGAACTCATGGTTCATGAGTTTGAGTCCTGTGTTGGATTCTGTGGTGACAGCATGGAGACTGCTTCAGATTCTCTCTCCCCCTGTTTCTCTACCCCTGTCGTGTGCCTGCATGCTCTCTTTCTCAAAATAAATAAATAAGCTAAAAAAGTCTGTATTTTGTTTTGATTTAAGGAGGTGTTTTTGCTGTGCATCGAATTCTAAATTGACCATTTTTTTTCTTTATGTACTTTAAGGAGGCTGCTGCATTGTTTCCTCAGATGAATTATTCAGGTAAGAAGTCTGATTTTGCCCTGATTTTTGTTTCTTTCTATGTAATATGTCTTTTTTCTCCCTCTTGCCCGTTTTAAGATATCCTGTTCATCACTGGTTTGCATAATTGATTATGATCTGACTTTGTCATTTTTTATGTTTCTTTTGCTTAGTTTGTTGATTTTTTTGAATTTTTGGATTTATGGTTTC
>NW_027532286.1:6634-14878 GCF_008692635.1 Crocuta crocuta
ATTTATGGTTTCCATCAAATTTGGAAAAAAAGTTGCCATTATTTCTTCAGACATGTTTT
Organism: Crocuta crocuta; assembly: GCF_008692635.1. Taxonomy (NCBI): domain Eukaryota; kingdom Metazoa; phylum Chordata; class Mammalia; order Carnivora; family Hyaenidae; genus Crocuta; species Crocuta crocuta. The sequence continues at coordinate 6,694 of NW_027532286.1, forward strand.
CTGTTTTTGTTTTTGTTTTTGTTTTTAACATGTTGACTTCTCACCTCTTCTTTGGAGACATCAGTTACATAAATATTAGGTTGCTTAAAGTTTTCTCACACACAGGTTACTGCTGCTATACTCATTTTTTTTTTTACAATTTCATTTCAATTTCTTTTTTATTTGTGTTGTATTTTGGATAATATTTCTTGCTCAGTTTTGATGTATACTAATCTATGATATCTAGTACATCACAGATGCCATTCAATATGTTTTCTTCATTTTTCACTTGAAATTTTTATTTCTAGAAGTTTGATTTAGGGTCTTAAGATATCTTTTATGTTTCTACTTAAATTTTTGAGCATTTTGAGTATAGTTATAAGAATTGTTTTATGTTCATTTCTGCTAATTCTCACATGTGTTTTGATTATGAGTTGGTTTTGATTGTTTTTCATTTCTTCATTACAGAAGAGATTACTACCTCTTTGCATCCCTCATAATCTAGTAATGGATGCCATCCTTTGTAAATTTTAACTTTTTGTGTAGTGGATACTATTATAAATTTANTGATACAAAGGGATGGAGTAGTCTCCTGTTCTGTTATGTAGCTAAATACAGTTGTTGTATTGTTAGATTACATGGCTAAATATTCCCCACTACTGAGGCAGGACTCTTCCATGTATATTTTCTCTAGCCCTGAGAATCTTGAGGTTTTATAGTCTGGGTGACAAGAAAAGTCACTATTTTAGTCCCTGTGTATTAGGCTGTGTCATCTGTAATCCATGTAAGCGTTTCCTTTCCTAGCCTCTAGTAATACATTCATGTACATATGCTGATCAATAGTAATCAGTTCAACAATTAGTGTGGGGTACAAAATTCTAGAATTTCTCCTCTGTGCATCATTTTCCTCTGTGGTTGTCTGTTTGGAGAACTCTACGCACCTTGTTTTCTAGAGTTTCTCAGCTCTGTTCCCCAGCCTGTGATACTGCTGGTCTCTGTTTGCGTTCTCCCTCCCTGAGCTTTGGTCTGTAAACTCAGGTAATGTGAAGTAATCATTGGACTTACCTCATTTATTTCCTGTCTATCAGAGATNTAAGAATCTTCCTTTTCATATTTCACCAAAGGGGCACCTGGGTGCCTCAATCAATTAAGCTTCTAACTTTCGATTTCAGCTCAGGTCATGATCTCACCGTCATGGGATTCAGCCCCACACTGAGCGTGGATCCTATTTGAGATTCTCTCTCTCCTCCTCTCTCTGCCCCTCCCCTGCTTGTGCACATGCTCTCTCTCTAAATAAATAAATAAACAATATAAAAAAATTAGAGTTACAAAAGANTAGATCACACTCATGTTATTGAATCAAAGTCTTCATTCAAAATCCCTATCATTCTATTTTTTTTATTTTTTTCTAATACTCATGATATTCATCTATTTTAAAATCTTCAAAATAAATACCATAATCCTTACCATACAGAATTAGTTGTTTTATAATTATGGTGCAGCATAGCTTTTCTTTTGTCACAGCAAGAATACTCTAATACATAAATGACAAATGAGGTGTAATTCTTCATCCATGGCTACAACTTGTATCTTAAAATCTATTTTTCATTCATTCATTTATTTAACACATGCTTGTTAAGTTTCCATTTTGTGTGAGGCAGTGTGCTAGATCCTCAAATGAGTGTAGTTAAACATACAAACACTATGGTTTCATTAGAGTAAAATCCCTATCAGTTCTTTGCCACATGAAGTAACTTTTTTCATATGAATTATTTAAAATCTTTTGTTCATACTTAATCCTTGAAGTACATCCTTTCTGTTTAAGTGTTGAGGGGGGCCCAAAAAGATTGCAAATCAATGAAGTAGAATTAAATGCATTGGTACAACTAAGATAACCAAAAATTAGTGTCAGAGGCTGAAGTATGAAGCAAAAGAATAAAAATCAGGTGATCATCATTCAGTGAGAACTTGGTCTAGATTAGGAATTATTGTTTGTAACTATTTTTACTACTGTTATTATTATTACCTATAGTTTGAAGCAAGGTAGAACANAAAAATAATTAGCAAGTTGCCTAAAGTTAACGTCCAGTATTGGAAGACATCTGATATTCCAACATCTTTGATGTTTCCCTATCTTCCCACTTTGTCATATGCCATATACTGTTTTCATATGAGGAAAGATACATAAAATAAATCACACAAATCCATTGTTACAGTTATCAAATGGCATCTCATGAATAAAGTTCATGTGTTCCAAGTAATGCTTCCTGAGCTCACTTCACTCTCAAATGAAAGAGGATTACATTACTGTATGAAAATCAGTATCTTTTATATCTTGGCTATTATAAATAATGCTACATTAAACAGAAGGGTGCATATATCCTTGTGAATCAGTGTTTTTATTTTCTCTTAATAAATACCCAGTGTTCAGTATTCAATGAATAGATAAAGCTATGGCATATATACACAACTCAATATTACTCAGCCATAAAAAAGAATGCAGCCTTGCTATTCACTACAGCATGGATGGATCTAAAGGGTATTGTGCTAAGGGAAATAAGCCAGACAGGGACAGAAAAATAATGTATGATTTCACTCATATGTTGAATCTGACAAACAAAATAAATGAACAAACAACAATAAAGAGAGATGGATTCATAGAGAACAAACTGGTGGTTGCCAGAGGGGAAGAAATTAGAAGATGGGCAAAAAGGGAGGAAGGGGATTAAGAAGCACAAATTCCCAGTAAAATAAGTCATAAGGATAGAAAGTAAAGCATAGAGAATATAGTCAGCAATATTGTAATATGTTTATTTTGGTGAACATTTTGCAGTTTATATAATTGTTGGATCACTCTCTTGTACACCTGAAAGTAATTTAATATTATATGTCAACTACACTTGAATTAAAGGTAAAAAATTGAAAAACACAGAAGGAAATCAGCATCTTCCAATTATCCATCTACTCGAGCCATGAAAGTCAGTGTCAGGAGATAACGGCTTTCGGGAAGAGCTTACTGAGTTTAACATCTCCCAAAGCCGTATTTCTCTAAAGTGATTATTGATATACACTGCCGATCTCTTTGCTCAATTGCCCTGTTTTTTGCTTCTTAAAGTAGTAGAGAGTCTGATAATGTTGTATCTGAAAGGTAATTGTTACCATAACTTTGGTCCTTTATACCAACACATAATGACATCTTGTAATCTAGCAAAATATTTCAATATCAGATTATTCCACTAGCTTCCCCTTTTAGTTTTTCTTTTTTTTCCTCTCTTCTTTTCTTTTAACCAACATCACATTGTTAATTCTCTGTATTCTTGCCTTCTATGTATCACTTCTCCTTTGACATCTATCACATATTCATATGTAATTATGTTTCTCCTTAGGCATCTGCTTTTCCAGGTTTTCCAAATTTAGTCTCCCTTGTTTAATAATTCTTCATAAATCATTCCAGGCATGCATCATATTGTACATCTTCTCTGAACTTCATTTTCATCTAATTTTGCCCTTAATTTTCACTCTGGAAACATTGCAAAGTTTGTTCTTGCTAAAATCTCAAGAAAGTTCATATCTTATTACTTGAATAATCAGATGAAAAGAACATGGAATTTTAGATTCCTTTTTGGACTTGCAAAAGGAAACACAACCAAAGTGCAACTGTATAGGAGAAAAGAATCAGCAGAATTATAAGCAGAATTCACTAATCAGTAATACTTTGTAAATTTTAGAAATTAAGTTCAGCTTTCAACTATTATAAGAGGAATAGATTCTTTTTTATAATAAAGCAATATTTTGCATTGGAGAAATACTGAAGTACTAGCTCTTTTCTGATTTCTCAAATGAGAAACATCTTTTGTCTTTTCAAAAATATGCTAAGTCTTATCTTTTACTTTACTTGCATTTGCCTATATTTTCAGTGTGTTGCCTCAGTACAAAACAGTCTTCTTCTGATAGCTTTTCTTCCTTCTAGCATGTCTTCTCTACTTTCTACTTTGATGTAGAGTATACTTTCCTTTTTCTAAATAATAGCTTTATTTTGACATTATTTACCTACCGTACAGTTGACCCATTTAAAGTGAATAAATTCACTGGCTTTTAGTATATTCACATAGTTGTACAACAATCACCACAATCAATTTGAGAACATTATCATCATCTCCAGAAGAAACAGCCTACTTATGAGTAGCTACTCCGTATTTCCCCCAGCTCACTTAGCCCTTGGCAACCAGAAATCTACTTTTTGTCTGTAGATTTGCCTATTCTGGACATTTCATATAAATGTAATTATAGAATGGTCTTTGTGACTGGTTTATTTCAGTTATCAAAATGTTTTCAGAGCTTATTCATGTTTTAGCATGTGCCAATCAATATTTCATTTCATTTTTGCCAAATAGTGTTCCATTGCATAGATATACAGTATTTTTTCTACTGTGAGTAATGCTACTATAAATATTTACATACAAATAATATTTTGTGTGTCACATGTATTTTCATTTCTCTTCGTTATATACCTAGGAATGGAATTTCTAGGTCATATGCTAACTCTGTATTTAGTATTTAGAAGAACTATGAGATTGTTTCAGAGCAGCTGCACCATTTTATATTCTCATTAGCAGCGGATGAGGGTTCTACTAATTTCTCCACATCCTCACCAGCACTGGCTATTATCTATCTTTTTGTTGATGTCCATGCCATTGTGTGTGAAGTGATTATCTCATTGTGGTTTCAGTCTGCATTTCCCTTATTAATGACATTAAGCATTTTCATGTACTTACAGGCCATTTGTATATCTTCTTTAGACAAATATTTATTTACACATATTCTGCCCATTTTTAATTGGGTTATTTGTGTTTTATTGATCTGTAAGTGTACTTTATATATTCTAGATATATATTCCCATTCTTTCACCATTTCTTTGATGGTGTCCTTTGAAGCACTGAAGACTTTTATTTATTTTGAAGTCCAATTATCTATTTTATTCTTTATTGCCTGTGCTTTGATTTTCGTGTCATATTTAAGAAACCATTGCTTAATCCTTGGGATATCTGAGTGTACAGTCAGTTAAGCATCTGATTCTTGATTTCAGCTCAGGTCATGATCTCACAGTCTGTGAGTTCGAGCCCACATCAGGCTCTGTGCTAATGATGTGGAACCTGCTTGAGATTCTGTCCCTGCTTCTCTCTGCTTCTGCCCAGCTTGTGCACACACTCTCTCTCTCTTTCAAAATAAACAAACTTAAAAAAGAAAAAGAAGGAAAGAAACAATTGCCTAGTCCAAATTCACAAAAATTTATCCCTATGTTTTCTTCAAAGAGTTTAATAGCTTAATCTCTTATATTTTCATTTTACCATGTGAGAGATTGGTCCTGCTTCATCTTTTTGAATGTGGATATTTAATCATCTTAGCTCCATTTGTTCAAAAGACTGTTCTTCCTCCATTGAATTGTCTTGGCAGCCCTGTTGAAAATCAGTTAACTGTAAGGGTTCCAGGGTGGCTCAGTCAGTTAAGTGTCCGACTTTGGCTTAGGTCAGGATCTCATGGTCCGTGGGTTCGGCCCAGCGTCGGGCGCTGTGCTGAGAACTCGGAGCCTGGAGCCTGCTTCTGATTCTGTGTCTCCCTCTCTCTCTGCCCCTCCCTAGCTTGTGCTGTCTCTCTCTTTCTCTCTCAGAAATAAACAAATAAAACACTCTTTCTCATTGCTATGTAGTATTTATTGAAATGATCATGTGGTTTATGTCTTTTATTCTTTTGATAAAGGTGTATTATATTAGTCGTGTTTTGGATGTTAATCTAGCCTTGCATTCATGAGCTATATCTTCCATTGTCATGGTGTATTTTACTTTTTATATGTTGTAGAATGTGGTTTGCTAGTATTTTACTGACTTTCTTTTTGATAGTACTCAGTTAATTTAGGAACTTTTGCAGGAGTGGTTTTTGACGCCAATCCTTGAAGCTTGTTCTGACTTCAGGAGGCCTCTTCTTAAATGTCTTTTCCCCTGGTTTTCTCTAATAAACTAGTTGGCATATGGTTTAGCTTGAAGCTCTTATTTAGTTACCAGCTTCCTCTTATTTGTTTACTAACCAAATCTCCATTGTTGTCAAGAGTACCCATAGGCTTGAACTTTCTCAGTCTCAGTCACTTCCTTTGGGGAGAGCTTTGAATCTCTCTGTTTCTACACACAACCTCTTCCCACTAGGGAAAATATCTGCACCATTGCTCTGGAGCTGGGTACTGGCATGATGGTACCTTACTTGTAAAGCAAGGCACTGGAAAGGAGCAGTCATCTTTGATCTTCCCTACTTGTTTCTCCTGGTGTTCAGCTTCTACCCAGTGAGTGACCTGGGACAAGAACAACTAGGACCACAGAAATTTTAGCTGTGTTTAGGATAGAGCCTTTGCCTATGAGTAGGGGATATGGATGTATACACACACACAGACACAGACACACACACACATATACATACATGTATGATTTTCACCAGTTGCAATTGCTTTGCTAGGGAAACAGGTTCACTTTTCATAATCTGGCTGTAGAGAATGACTAGGTTTTGAAAACACTTGTACCTTTTAGTATTTATACCTTTAAAGTGAGTTTTTCTACATTGCCGTGTTCACCACCTCTCTCAAATCGTTGTGAGTCTTTCATGGATCCCTTAAATATCACCTTCTCCTTCATAGATAGTTTTATAGTCTCAAGGGGTAATAGAAGTGTTTCCATCAGTGCCTATGTGAGCAACTTGAAAGTCTTCCATAGCCCTTATCCCATTAAACTTTGCTTTAGAACTATTTTATGTATGCCTTTCTAATGTGGTATTCCAACTGAGCTCTTTGTAGGCAAGATTTCTTTTTCATTGATAAATTTCCATAATACTTAGGCACAATTCCTTGCATATAACAGGATCTTAAATATTTGTTGAATCCAAGTGAATAAGTGTTCTGTCTCAATGTACACATACTATGCAGCTTTTGTGTTCCTTAAAGAAGTCTAAAACATAAAACATTCAGAACTGATCACGGGGCATTTTAAATTTGCTTTTCATTAATTCTTTTACTAGATCATTAAAACACTATATTTTATCTTCTAATTAGGGCTTCTAGCAAAATGAACAAAGCTGGCCTTTCAGTCTTCACTATGACTGCAGAAACACGATGGCTTGTGGGATAGCTTACATTGATTTACTGCTAAGTAAATAGAGACTGTGGACTAGGTTGCAATATTGCTTTAATAGATTCACTGAGTTAAGGGGAAAATAAAATCTTTTCCTCCTAGGAACCTTAAAAGATCATATTTACTATTATTTTGGTTAAAATTAATACTTAGGAAAAAGTAAAATTTTCAAGGAATAGGTAGCATTAATAAGCACTGATTTACATTATTTCAATAATTTAGAGTATGAAATGTGGTTTGAGAAATGTTAATGGGTATTCATTATCATTTAGAGATTTTTGCCAGAGCTCTTTGGAAATGTGAAATTGAAAACTGATGAGATTTGGACCTTACGGTAAACAGCCCTTAGATTTGCCATGAGAAAGCATAGCATCTATTTTTTTCTTCAATACAAAAGATATGGGCAATTTGAGTATCAGTTTTGTACAGTGTTATAGACTTGTTTTCTGATCTGTACATCTTGTTTCTGTGATAAGGCATGATTCATTTCAAATTTATATTATACTTTGTGATGGGTGTAAAANGACACACCCCCACAGAAACACAAATTGAAATAGAGTAAGAAAAACCCTTAGCGTATTTCTAATATTATTCTAGAACCACTTTTCACATTTCATCCTAAATCTGTGCTTGAACAAATTTGTCAAATACTACTTCTTTATGATTAGATCATATTTTTCTCTGATTTACTGTCTTTTGACAAAAATATTGCACTTACATTCCAAAGATTACCTTTCTAAATAAAATTGGTAATTTTTATTAATCATATCTAATTGAGTTTTAAAAATGATTAAAATTGTGACTTTATAAATCAGGAAAAATTGCTTACAACAAATTCTGTAATCCATAAATACAAGGCAGCAATAAAATTTTGAGCTCGTGCAAAGCTCATGTTCAGTTTAAAACAGTAGTTTATTTTCTAAGAGAATTTCTACATATCCATAGCCTAATTGGCACAGTACTAATAAATTATTTTGTTTATCTTTGTGTTTATATATGTATATTTATTTATTTATTTATTTTTAACAAGAGAAATA
>NW_027532286.1:14911-18892 GCF_008692635.1 Crocuta crocuta
AACTAGCAGTGGTGCAACATTGGTGGAGTTGTTCCTCTTTGAACCTCCTAGGATCTAATATGTGGGAAATTTTGCTTGTTGCCTGTTTCCTCCTGATTTTCTTGAGTTATTTGACTGAACTTCCTGGCTAGATACTACTGTTCTTTTTCTTTTTCACTGTCCCACTTGTGTTCTTCTTGAAGCTGAGATCTAATTAGAAGATGTAGCAACATGAACCAAGCTGGACTTTCAGTCTTAATACTTGTTCAAATAATCATTCATTCAATTTAGATAAAATTATCTTTTAAAAGTCCTTATCACAAGAAGAAAAAATGTCGTGACTGTGTAATTACACTTAATGGGTGATCAGTTTGTAATATATACAAATATCAAATTATAACAAAACCCAAGTTCATCTGGCCAGTGTATAGTAAAGACCATCACTGAGACATCAAGTATGCAACAAAGAAAGGGTTTAGTTAAGAGGCAGAAAAATGAGGACATGGGAGGGCAAGCCTCAAATCTGCCTTCTCAAAGGAGATAGAGGAACTTAAAGGCAAAGGAGAAAGGCCTGGTTAAAAAGTTGCAGCTGTGTTTAGTGGTCCCATTAACCCTTTGGTTACCAGTTTCAAAATCATTATGTTGTATACCTAAAACTAATGTAAAGTTATATGTTGGTTATACCTCAATTAAAAAAGTAAAGTATATCAAAAGAAAATCCTGGACCTCAGTACCCTGTGACACCAAGTAACTTATTTTTAAATACTTTTTGTTTCCCTGGAGCTGCCTTTCAAAGTGGCTGATGTCCTTCACCCTGTATAGGTCTGGGAAACTACTAGAGACATTCATCTGGATGCTGGAGGGGGAAAAGTTGATGAAGTTCAAAATTTGCTAGAATGTGTCACAGTGGTCATGGAATATCCAACTAGCTAAAGATATGTCAGAAGAAAAGATTCCAAATAACCAACATTTTATCTGCCATAGCAAGCTTTCCTCCTTTCTCAGTGCTGAAAGTGGATCTGGAACAGGTGACCTGCACTCAGGGACCTCTGTATTAAGTCACTGTGTACATTCATGGATGGAAATATGGGTAGTAAGCACTTAAAGACGAGTTTCAGCAACCCAACAATCTCTTGATCTTTCACTTTGCGACAAATGACATTGAAAAAATCTCTGAGCATATGCTCATGCGCACACACACACACACACACACACACACACAGAGTCAGAGTCAGATAGAGAGCAAGCATCTATTTTATTGCTTCTCTGTCCTTATTCAGAAGACCATAAGAAGACCATATTTTACCCAGTCCTCAATCTGTCCAAAGAACCAGGCTTCAAGTTATCTGCTGAAGAATTTAATACTTAATCACATTTAATCAACCATTGAATTAATCATAGGTCTATTGAGTGGTCACTAAATTCAAGGGGATTCTGATACAACTTCTGGGTTGAATATTAAATTTCCATATTTAAGTTTTTTCTTCTTTCTATATCTTGCATTCGTTATTCAAAACTTGATCCTCACAGTATTGCTTATACTTTGATTTATCCCTATTTCAAATTTTCTTCACTTTACTTTCCCACCTCTAACCTACCTGCTTCTAATTTTTTCTTTCCCACTTTATTTACATAAATCCATTCTGAAAAAGTTTTGTCAGGAACAAAGTGGAATTAAGAATTCTAGAGGTATTGAGATTTTTACTATAATTTCTTGAGCTTGTGCCATGTGCCAGACACCAAAAAGTGCTCTAAATGTATTAGCTCATATTATCTCCATAAGAAAAAAAACTATCATCAAACCAGAGGAGCACCTGGGTGGCTCAGTCAGTTAAACAACTGACTCTTCGTTTCAGTTCAGGTCATGATCTCATGCGTTCGTGGGTTCAAGCCCAAGGTCAGACTCTGCGCTTACAGCAAGGAGCCTGCTTGGGATTCTCTCTCTTTCTCTTTCTCTCTCTCTTCCCCTCCCCTGCTTGATCTCTCTTTTCCTCTTTCTCAAAATGAAAAAAAAAAAAGTAGAGCTATTTTTAATTTACCATAAATATATTTCTCTGTATCTTTATTTACTCATCAACTTAATAAACAAATAGTCTGCATGTCCATTTTCTATAAATCAATGTGTAAGTTACTGTTGTTCAACAGTGATTAGCCTTCTGGTCTTTTTCTTAATCAGGACAACAAATAAGCAAAAAAAAACCAAAAACCAAAAAACACCCAGTAATAATTGCAGGTAATAAGTACAGATGTAGGGTATGCTTGGCATCTTATAAAATAAGGATAGGGATGGCAGGAGGATGTTTTAGAGAAAGTAACATGTGGGGTGCCGGGGTGGCTCAGTCAGTTAAGCGTCCGACTCCGGCTCTCATCATCTCATGGTCCATGGGTTCGAGCCCTGTGTCGGGCTCTGTGCAGACTGCCAGCTCAGAACCTGGAGCCTGTTTCAGATTCTGTATCTCCCTCTCTTCTGACCCTCCCCTGCTCACGCTCTCGCTCTCTCTCTCTCTCAGAAATAAATTTAAAAAATTAAAAAAAAATAGAGAAATAACATGCATTCTTTCTCGAAAGAAGAGTTAACCAGTTAGACATGGTTGCTATGGGTATGGCCATAGGGAGAGTATCCTAGGTGAATGGAAAAGAATATAAAAGGTCTTGGAGACATAGAACATATGATATTTTCTGGAAATTCAGAGAGAGTCAATGAAAGAACAGAAAACACCAGATCTTGTGAGCTAGCTAACAGCAGTTTTCCCCTGCTTCTCTAACTTTATTCAAGTGTAATTGACAAAATATGTAAATTATGTAAATTTATGGTATATAGTGTGATGATTTATATTTGTATATTTTGTGAAATGATTACCTCAGTAAGTTAGTAAATGAGTTTCTGAAGTTGTACAGCCTTGGTACAAATCCAAGTTCCATCCGTTGTTATCTGTAATTGAATCTTTTTATGCTTCAAATTTATACCTGTATAATTGAGGTAATTATAATACTTCCCTTTTAAAGTTTTGTTTGGAATTAAATGAGTTAATAACTGCAGAGTTTTTTACAATAGCCCCTGTTATGTAGCAAATGCGATATGAGTATTGACTGCTATTATCCTCTACCAAAGAGACTGAAGGGATATGTTCAGATTTTTATTTAACAGGATCTCAGTGGAATAAACAGAAATAATATTGGAATTCATAACTGCCCTCAGTGAGACCAGACCAGTATAGTAGTAGGTTATGAATGTTGTGCACACCAATGAAGATGGTAGATATGTGTATGGGGAAGAGGGAATGGGTATAGTTTGGGCCTGACTAAGGACACTTATATGGAGAAGGAAAATCTGTGCTGAAAACTGGCTATATTGTCCTTCTGATTATAGAAATAGGGGGAAAGAAGAGTAGGAAAAGACTTTTCATTTGAACATTTTGATTTTAGTTGTCTCTGGTACATAGTGATGACATTATTTGGTAAGCATTTGAAAAGTATGTCTGGAGCTGAAGATCTAAATCTCTGTAGGACATTTAGATTTGGGAGAGAGTCATCATGAGCAAAAGTTTGGTAAATGATTTTTGAAGTATGGTTTACAGAAAAGTATGGGTGAATCATAAAGTGCAGCACAGCTTAATGAATTTTCACAAGTGAATTACTCATCACTGTATTGTAATCTGAAGATAACTCAGTCGAATGCATGAAACATATATTCTATTCTGAGAGTGAAGCTTTATTATAAGAAACACAGACCGTAAACCAAATGAGCTTTAAAATAATTTTGATTCCTTTTTTTGTAATTCTACCAACAAGCACTGCGATATCACTGTAGTTTGTAAACCCTTTGAGAGAAGGAGTAACTGATCATTAATGACATGTTTTGCAAAAGGTAGAAAAAAACACTCATTAAACTTTAGGTTTTATTCCATTCAATTGGATACTCTCAGCATTTCCCAATGTCATTTGTTTTTGTATTTTAACTTTATTTACTCTTTCTTAGTTGAAAAGAATGTGTATGGAAAT
>NW_027532286.1:19051-22977 GCF_008692635.1 Crocuta crocuta
ATTACTTTTAAGAAACAGAAGACTCAAGAAGTTTTTCTTTTTTTTTGCCTTTCCCATAATTACCTAAAAGGATTTAAATAGAGGACCTGCTCCAAGAAGGGAGCTATCACCATAGATAACTATAGTGTAATATAAACTAGGTGTGGTTAAACAGGGAGGAAGTGAACAAGGCCTGTTTGATCCAAGTCTGCTCTGTGTTCCTTGTTTCTGTATGGCCTGGCAAACATTTGTTTACCAAACATTTAGTCTTTCCATTCTTCCTGTGAATTGCCTTCCTTCCTTTGGAAGCCCCAGACCCCTACCCCTTTCCCCTTAGTCCAGAATGACCTCTGTATCTCATTTTTTCTTTATTTGAAATTTCTCATGTTTATGTATATTCTCTGTATGCATGTAATTAAGTGTGATTTTCTAGGGCACCTGGGTTGCTCAGTTGGTGGAACTCAGGTCATGATCTCACAGTTAGGTATTCAGTTTTAAGCCCCTATAGGGCTCTGAGCTGACAACTCAGAGCCTGGAGCCTGCCTTGGATTCTGGGTCTCCCTTTCCCCCAGCCCCTTTTTCACTGTGGTCTTTCTGTCTCTCTTTCCAAAATAAATAAATAGGGGCACCTGGATGGCTCAGTCAGTGAAGCATCCGACTTCAGCCCAGGTCATAATCTCCTCTTTCAGAGTTAGAGCCCTGCGTCAGACTCTGTGCTGACAGCTCAGAGCCTGGAGCCTACTTCAGAATCCGTGTCTCCCTCTCTCTCTGCCCCTACCCCACTCAGGCTTTGTCTCTCTCTATCTCTGAAAAATAAACATTAAAAATAAATAAACTTAAAAAAATTTAAATGCGATTTTCTCCTGTTAATCTGTTTCATGTCAATTTAGTTTTTAAAGCAGCCAAAGGAACCTTGAAGGATAGAGCAAAATTTTTCCTGTGCAACAAGTGCAAGCATCTGATTGTAAACAGCCTAACCAGCTGAACACCAGACCAACAAGAAAAGAAATGAGAAACAGATTAAAATTGATTTTTGATGTCTAAAACATCTTTAGTCAGTAGGCACAAAAGCAAGTGACTTGTTTTTAGTTAATTCAGGAGTGCTAGACTGAAGAAAAACACAGAAGACTTTTCTCTTTGTTTTTGTATTTAAAACTTTCATAGCAGTGCAAGTTAACCTCAAAAATAAGTAACTTGGTTTAGAGGCATCAGCCCTGCTAGAATTACGTCTAAAGTTACTGCGAATCTTAAAATAAAATTATATTGTGTGTGTGTGTTTCAAGGCCTTCCCCTTTATGAATTAGGAATAACTCAGAAGGCAAGGCAAGATTTATTTATATAAAAGAAAAATAGTTTTAAGCATACAGTGATTATTTTAGACCTTTGAGTATCTGTGCAATAACAGCAGCTTCCTAAATCCCAGTTTACCTCATATGCTGCAAAACGCATAGAGATCAACAAGGAAAGAAAATAAAACCACATAAAACTTATGCCAACAGCATAACTAGAAGTTAATTACTATAACTTGAGTTTATATCACATAGGAAAGCCCCTGAAACCAACGCAACTGGGCTTTGGAACCCAGGCTGAAGAGGCGATTGAGATGAGACTGCTTGAAAATCATGAGTATGCAGCAGGATAATACTGGTAACAGCATACAGATACATTTATTTTGGAAAATGAGATTTTCACTCTAAATAGGAAAATACTAAGAATAGGTATTAAACCAAAAGCATCAGAACACTGGCTAATGGGAATCCAAAGCAAGGGACCTAAAAGTGCGGGACCTGCAGTGACAGTCATAGGAAGAAGGTACTGCTTCTGGGGGTAAGGGAAGCGAATTGTAAAGGAGTATCTCCCGGACTTTTAGAACTGAAGAGAAATAATAAAGTGAATAGTGGGAATTAGAGGTCCTACAGGAACAAAATAATAATGCAGAATCCAAATATGTGTCCTCCCTTAATTGTGTCGATCATTAAAGAAGCTACCCTGCACTATAGCAGTTATAATCTAACTCTAGAAAATAATTAGAACAAAAAAGAGTTATAAATGATCATGGAGTTTTGACATGTTGATAAACAAATACCAAAGAGCATAAATAACACTGAGATCTTGGTTTCTAACAGTCATTTCTCACTAAAAGGAACCAGGGCTCCTTTAAGATATGGTTGATTATAGGAAAAGCCAGAGATAGTACAACTTGAACCAGAAAGAAAAGAAGTGCTCAAATGACAGATGACACCCTTTGAAGAGTATTCAGGAGCTATCTCGAAGGTGGGTCCAATGGATACATTTGGTACAATATGACCATTATGGAGAGTAATGGCAGTAATGTATTCTAATACAGTCAATAAAATAAGTATTTGTGAACAGAATAAAGAAATATTCATAATTATTTTGAAAAGAAAAGAGAAAAAATATAAAATGATCTCTTAAAAAGTAGAAAATTAGATTATACCAAATAATCTCAGCAAATTAATGTATAAAGAATTTCATAATTATAAACTATTTTGTAACCTCTGATATAGGGATCAATAGCTGAAACTGTATGGTAAAAACCTGAAGAGAACAAGATATTCACCAAAGATTACTTATTAATTACAAATAGAAAATATGCCTTTAAAACAGAGATCGCTGTCACTGGTCACATCATAAATCATTAACAGCATTGTGACCTGACATTATGTGCTCATTGATTTAATGCAGAGGAAGTTATATATCAGCTATGTGATACCTTGCCAGAAATATTTTATCTGAATCTAAACATGGCAATACATTCAGATGAATATTAAATGCATAACATATGGAAGAACAATTGGCCTTGACTCTGCAAAGGATTTAGTGCCATTAAAAGTAGAGGACAGCAGATCAACTCTTTTAGATCATGGAAAACTAAAGAACCATCAAAGCAAAATATTATGGTTGAATTGGATTGACTTCTGGGGAAAAAAAACAAAAGCTAAAAACTACCCTTAGGGGAAAATAAGAAATATTTTAGTATTGTAGGGGGAGAGAGTTTTTTCCTCCTCTCTTTCAGATTCTTGGCTGAGACCCCAACTGTGATAAAAGATTAACAGGGGAAACACAAACAGAAGTTTAATAGTATGTATATCTCCTGTATTTTCTTAAGTGTCATAGTTTAAGTGATATGGGTTTCCTTAATACAGGGAGAGGCATAATGAAGCATTTAGAGGTGAAATATAACATCCTAATGCTAATTTCCGATTGTTTGATGAAAGAGGCTTGTGTAGGCATGTGTGTCTGTGTGTGGAGAGATAGAGATGCAACTAGCATGGTGATGCATTGATAGTGTATTTATTCATTATACTGGCCTTCCAGCTTTTTCCCAAAAAAATGTGAAAGGTAAAATATAAAGATTTGGTTTAAATGCTTATAGACATTGTCAACTGTATGTTTATTTATAACGTATTATAGAGTTTAAAAATTTTATCTCTTTTTCATAAATAATTGCATCCTGGAGATCCATGGAGCATCAATTTGAAGGAAACACTGTATGTATGAATACCAAGAGTGTTGTGTATAGTGACCATTACCTGGTAGTTTTTTGTTAGGAATATAGGCTATTCTCAAGGAATCTTTCCTCAGAGGATATTCTGATATGAGTTTTCAGTTCTTCCTAGGAATCCACAAGATAAGCATATGGAAATCATAGTTAACTATTTTTGAGGAAAAAAATTCACTTCTATCTTTTTAGGTCCTTTGGCTGCTCTAATAATCAGATTAACATAAGACAGATTAACAGAACAAAAAAATTAATTACCTATGTATGGGGGCCTCCATAAGAATATGAGGTCTAAGCACAAGCTGTACAGGTGAGGTTTATATGCCATCTTGAGCTAAGGAATGGGACAGAGGCCTGGGGCTTCAAAGGGAAGGAGGTTGGTTCACAGGAAGATAAGAAGAATCGCATATTTGGTACTTAGATG
>NW_027532286.1:22997-26865 GCF_008692635.1 Crocuta crocuta
TTTGGTACTTAGATGTTTGCCCTGCAAATTGATCATTCAGATAAAAAAAAGTTATCTTTTAGTAATACCCCTCTTCCTACACCAGGCCACCTGTCTGAATTATTTTAGGTAGCTTAGGGGATAGGTAAAATTTTTCTCTTGAGTCTGCTGGGTCTTGATTGCCTTCAGCACAAAATAGTCCATGTATCAAAGTGGCACATTTTGGGGGAGACTTGTTCTGAACCCCTGTACTATGATAGTAAGTTTGACTTAGAATAGACTTTTAAGGAAGTTGACATTATTTTTTTAAAGGAAGGTAGTAGAATAGATTAATGCCTATAAATTTGGATTTTTTTTTTTGTCTTGAGAACATTAATCTTTTATGAATGTTAAAGGACTTTTGTATAANATTTCAATTGTTTTGTTCCCTATATACTATGAAATCTCGTTATGAGGGTATTAGATAATGTTAGATTTTATTCAGTCTCACAATAACACTGGCTTTAATATTCTGTGTTTATATTTGTGAAATATTGAGATTTATAAATAAAGTTCATTACTTCTAGAAATCATAACTAAATCATATGTACAGAATAGAATGAAATGAGTATTCAATGATACGGTTAAATGATTCTAGCAAGACCTAGTAACCAGAAAGAAAAAAAAAATCAATGAAAACTTATGTTGTAATTTGTTTCATTGCTAACACACATATTTCCTGATTTTCTGTGAAAAAGAAGTTAAAATGTTCATTATTCTTTTCTGGCCTTGCACACTTGAGAAATCTATTTTTCTATCCAATTCAGTGGCCTACTTTATAATAGTATCTCAAGTACAATTCTGATAGCATTTATGCTGTCATTGCAATTGTATATCTACTTTCACCTCTGTTATAAATTATACTCTTAGATTAATAGATTGCCTTTGCATGCTAGGTACTTAGTCATCTCCTACATAAGTTAAGATAATTGTGCACCAATAAATAGTTACTTTATTCATAAATGCTTCGCCCCTACCAGCGTNAGGAGAAAAGGTAACAAAAGTTCAATAACATGTATACCTTTTGTATACATGGGAGAGACCAGGAAAACTAACTCCCCAAAATGGCCAAAATCATAGTCTTAAAAACCATCTTCAGCTATAGACAGAAGATGTTTGTGGTGGAGAACTACTTGGGAGATTTGTAGAAAAGGCACGGTAAACAAAGTAAGTTTGTTAAATAGGTTTAAGTCCTTGTCTTCTTCATTAGTAGGAGTTTCTAGAGATTGAATCATTCCCCCTCTTCCTGGTACAGCAAAGAAGATACCCTTACAAATAGAAATTTCCCTTATATATGTAACTGTCTTTTACAAGGGTAATTTCTACTCCATTTGTAGAGGTTTTCTGGTCTATAGTTTCTTAAAAATAACCAGTTTATAGTAATCAGTATGTCAAAGAGGCATATCTTGGGGTAGCAAAATTGGATCCCCAAATTTGTACCTACTGTTTTTCTATCTTTTGCTTTTGAAGTACCTTGTAGAATATTACAGTTCATAGTGTTTCACTTCTTAGAAGGAAAATACACATTTTTGTGAGAAGTTTATATTTATTATAATGGCTTTAGGTTGCAAAATACATTCATGTGCATTATACAGGTCAACAAATGTTTAATATGCATTTAACTATGTTCCATATACAAAGTTATGTACTAGGGAGAAATTAGAAGAAAGAGGAGGAAGAAAGGAGAAAGCATGATCCAAGACTAAAGGAATTAATAAAGGAGAGATCCATGACAATATTTTTTAACTTTTACTAATTACAAATTATTTCAATCTTACAAAAAACAATAAAGAATCACTAGTCTATCCGAAACCCAGATTCAAGATGTGATTTTTAAAAACTTTTTAAATGTTTATTTTTGAGAGAGACAGAGAGAGAGAGAGAGAGAGAGCGTGCAGGGGGGGGGAGAGGGAGAAAGAGAGAGCGAGAGAGAGACAGAGACAGAGAGAACATGAGTGCAGGAGGGGCAGAGAGAGAGAGGGAGACAGAATCCGAAGAAGGCTTCAGGCTCTGAGCTGTCAGCACAGAGCCTGACGTGACGCACGAACCTTGAGATAATGACCTGAGGCCTAACTGACTGAAGCACCCAGGTACCCCAAGATGTGATTTTTAAAGTATTTGATTGTTACCTTTTTATTTTAGAAATAAAGTACTGGCAGTCCATTGGAGAGTCCTAAAATTCCATGGCATTTCCCTTCCTGCTGAGAGTTACAGATTGCCTAAAGTTTGACTATACTCTACCATTCATATTTTTCTAAATCTAGATATTTGTTTCCAGTTAGAAATAATATTCTAGTTTTGTGTATTTTGACTTTGCGTAAATGGCGTATTTTTTTAAATTTTCATTTTTCATTCAATGTTATGTTTTTCCCCTTAACAGATTTGAAGGTTATATACTCTAATTCTAGATTTTTAATATTTAAACTGCTAACATTCTTACTTGAATGATTGCAGTCTTATGTTTAATGTTTCTTCCCCTGGAGCACCTAGGTGGCTCAGTCAGTTAAGTGTCTGACTTCGGCTCAAGTCATGATCTCAGAGCTTGTGAGCTTTAGCCCCACATTGGGCTCTGCACTAACAGTACAAAGCCTTCTTTGGATTCTCTGTCTCCCTCCCTCTCTGCTTGTCTCCCCCCTCTCTCTTTCTCTCCCTCTCTCTCAAAAATAAACATTAAAAATTATATCTCTATCACTTCCAGAAAAACATTCATAAATTTCAAAGCATTTGCTCTGATCATGTATCATCTTCCATGTAATGATTGTCTAGATTTTAATTGTACTTCATTTTTGACTTTGCCCCCAAAGTACTTACATAATTACATGATTTTTAACAGTTAATTTTTCATGGATTTATCTACCTGTATATTAATTTCTTTGCCTAGTATTATTCTTTAATCCCACTTCTTCCTTTGGGATTATTTCCCTTCAGTAAGANATCTTTGTCTGAAAATGTCATCTCTTATTATTTGTTAATATGATTGGTTGAGTATTGCATTCTAAGGTAGGAATGATTTTTCCATTAGCACTTTAAGGGTAGTATTTTTCAGTTATCTTTTGGAGTCTGTTGTTACTAATGAGAAGATTGCTACCAAACTACTTTTTCCTCTTACTTGGTATCCTTTCTTCCAGATTACTTTTTAAATTTTCCTCTTTGTCATTAATACAGCTGTTTTTAGTCTTGCTTCCCCAGAAAGCAGAGCTTTAGGTCAAGGGTTTATGTGCTCTTAGCTCTTACTTAGTTAGTACAATGCAAGAGAACAGGATGGCAGGGCAAAAGTAGAGAGGGAGGGTGATCCAATATGAGAATGCATGATCAGGCTGTAACTCGACCCTTAGAAATCCTATAAACTAATTATCAAAGTCATGGGGAAGGAAGTATGAAGAAAGGAGAAAGAATTCATCCATTGGCTCAGCAAGTAGAGGCACTGAGCAGGTTGCTTTGACCCTATCCTCACCTGCTGGAATGAAGAGAGACGTGTGAAGCAGGTTTAGTGGAATCATGAATAGCAAGACTGTCAGGTTGTACATTCTTTTAATGGGGAATGAGGAAAGGGTAAGGCTGTGAGGTGAGGTATCTGGTACAGATGTATAGTTGTACATTTGTTTTCATTTATTTTACTGATGGTTCCATGTATTTATTCAACTGAAGTTTTATTTCTAACTTCATCTCTGAAAAATATTCACCAAGTATTGTTTAAATAATTAAATTTACTCTAGTCTCACCTTCTATAAATATTATTAGATTTTTCTTATTACTAAAATCATATTGCCTGCTCATTGCTTAGAGGGTACAGTTTAAAGGCCATTTGTTTCCTCTTTGGCCTCATTTCTTCATATTTTGCTAATGTTTT
>NW_027532286.1:26930-27111 GCF_008692635.1 Crocuta crocuta
TTAGACTTCTTCCATTTCTACTGCAGAGTGTGATGATTCAGCCACAGTGTACTGCTTACTCATCTCCCAATTTTCAGTGCTCTGTTATTCATCTCTACTCTTGGATACAGTGTTTATTATGCTTGGAATATAATTAATAATTAATAAAATTTAATAATTCATTTCATTGGTTAATTACTAC
>NW_027532286.1:27121-33193 GCF_008692635.1 Crocuta crocuta
TAGCATATGTTTATGTGCCTTTTTAAAAATTCAGTGCATTTTTTTTTGTTTTGTTTTGAGAGAGAGAGAAAGAGGGAGCACAAACAGGAGAGGGGCACAGGGAGAGGGACAGAGAAAATCTTAAGCAGGCTCCACAATCAGCACAGAGTCCCATGCGGACCTCAGTCTCATGAATCATGAAATCATGACCTGAGCTGAAATCAAGAGTTGGACGCTTAACGGACTGAGCCATCCAGGTGCCCCCAATACATTTCTTAGTGATAAGTGCTGTACTTCTTAACTCTCATCCTAGCATCCAGTATCAGGCTTGGCACATTCTGGGTAAGTCTGCATGTGCTGAATGCATGAAATAATGGTTTGGAAAAGGTCTGGCAGATATTGTAGTTCAGCAGGCAAGAAATATTGTACACATAGGTGAACTAAGTGAAAGAGGTCTAGGCTGAAATAGATCAAATTCAGGGTGCTGGGTAATAATATTAAATAAGTTTTCTCTGGAAAATAAAGGGTAAAAAAATAAGTCTGGGATGCTGACATTAACAAAAAATTCTGAAATTGAGTAAGAACTTTCTTTTGTTACATTAACCAAAAATTCTGAAATTGAATAAGAACTTTATTTTGTTGAATTGTTCATTTAACATTCTTTGATTGAGTATATGCTATATATACCCTCCCACATGTACACACACACGTTGAGTATATGTATGTATACACATAGACTGTTCTAGTCCTTAGAAATGTAGCAATAATAATAAAGAGAGAGCTCTTGCAGAGCTTCTATTCTGGAGTAGGAGTGGGGAAGAAAACAAATATAAGATAAATAAATATGTTTTAGAGCTAAGTACAATAAAATATATACTTCCAGAATAGATGACAAGGCCAGGGGTAAGGGATNAATAGTGTTTGTTCTTTATAAATGGTAGATGAGAGAATCAAAGGAATTTCCTGAAAATGTTTTTCCAAGTACCCACATTTTTGCAGTGATATTAAAGATGCTTGTTTAATGACTAAAAAATGAGAGTTTCAACTGTCAAACAAAAGGGGAGTCTTTTATTATTTTACACAGTGAAAAAGCCCAGGTAAGATGGGAAAGCATTTTCAAATCTTAAACAAAGTTGCAAAAAATATAGTTCAGATTTTCATTCAAGATTCTCATACCAGAAAACTTACCACAGACTATACATTTGCCTCCCATATAATGAAAAGCTATAAAATGTTTGGTTAATTATTGCAAAGATACTGAAAATGAGGATGCTGAGATCCCAAAGCAAGTTGATGACAGGTAATATTATTCAACAGAAACTACATTTCTTTGTGGAATTTTCAGTACATGCAGTGTTTTTATGTTTATATATAATGTGCTCAAAGTTGTTTGCACTTATGGAANTTAACCGACTAAGCCACCCAGGCGCCCCTATACTGAATTCTTAATGGAAGATTGAGAGCACAACTTATTTTTATAGTTAGCACACAAAAAAAATATATTTTATGCTGGTATCAAAGCCCTATCCATTGGCTATAACTGCTTTCAAAATAATTTTTTATACAGATAAGGTTTTCTTTTTTAAATTAGGCTGGAATAAATAAATATTTTTCAAAAACTAGAAAGAAAATAAATGGAAAAAATTATAAGGAAATATATATGCTCACATTCATAAGTATAATTGACACTGTGGTTTAAACTGATAAATTCTAATGTAAAAAACAAGTCAGGTTAAGATTGGAAAATTCAGGGGCAAATCTTTCCAACTTCTGATATTTGGCAGGACAGATATAGAAGAGTGTGATTTGAGAGCTCAATCTAATACTCAGCAATTGCTTTGAGACAAAAATAAGTGGTATCATAATTTGAAAGTTAGGGCATTAACAGGCATATGATATAAGCAGCATACAGTGGTAGAGTGGGATTGGTTGAGGTGAAGTAAAGTTAAAATGTTAAGATATTGGTGCCTGTACAAACAAGAAGGGTATTCTCTTCCTGAATCTTCAATAGCAAGAATTAGTTAGGGATTCCATTCTAAGGAAAAAATAGTGCCAAGAATTGTATTTTTTGAAGGACCAAGAATAAAGTTATAATAGGTCTAGAAATTAGATATTGAGCCATTTAGGATTCATAATTTTTTTCTGGGCATAGGATGGATTATAGAGGAGAAGTTTGTTAGTTTTTTGTTGCTGCATAAAAAAACAGTACAAATGTAGTGACTTAAAACACCCCTTTATTAGTTCACTAGTCTGCAAGTAAGAATACTGGCATGAGGTGACTGGGTTCTCTGTTAAAGGTCTTAAATGCCTGAAATTAGTATTAAAAGCCTTGTCAGATAATTCAGACATTGAATTCATGTTAGGATTGGCATCATTCATCATATCTCATTCAAGCTCTCATGTGTCTTGTTCTTGGTATGAAAGGTGATATTTTATTGCCTATTGAACATTTTTGCTAATATGTTAGGATACTTTGGTTCCTGTTTAAAGTTCGTTTTCTTGTTTGTTTTGTTTAAGTTTTAGCAAGTATTTTGTTTAGGTTTGGCACACAGTACCTCTTCTACTTTTGTGGACTGTGGTTCCGTGACAATCTAATTTTCAGAACCTTTGTGGTATTATTTTGGTCTATTTGATTTTTCTTGTGCAGGTGGGATTAGTACTGGTCTGTGCCTGTGCTGCTTAATGGGCAGAAAAAGTTTCCCAGACCAGGGCACCTGGTGCTTCTAGATGGGGGAAGGGAATCTCTTGGTCCACCTTGATGAAGAGTACTTTCTGGGCCAGGCAGGATCTCCCCTGACTGTAAGAGATGGTGAGTACTTACCAAGTTGAGAGCTTTTTGTGGTGGGAATCCCTGTAGCTGGTAGGTACAGGCAAGTTGCCTAGAATCACTGGGTATGGGAGAAGAGTCTCAGGCCCAGCAGAGGAGGAGAGCCTTTTCCAGGTGGGAGCTTTATATGGTGGGATCACTTTTGCTGGTACCCTTGCTCACCAGTATGTCTGGGTGGGGAAAGGATGCCTCAGGCCCAGTGGGGAAAGGAAGCACTTTTCCAGGTCTCTTACTATCAGCAGGGCTTTTAGTTGTTCCTCCTTACAGCTTCTGCAGAGCTTACCTAGTGTTTTCAGTAGGACTCCTATTTGATCTGGTGGAGAAAGAGCCTGTTGGAGCCACTTTCTGTTACTAAGTTGGGAGTTAGGAAGTGCTGAGCCTGAGTCACCTTTTTCTTTTGGGAGTGGGTCATAAGAGGCACTACCATGAAGTTGTTCATCCATTCAGAGGGGCCCTAGTCAATGCACTTTCTCCTTTAGAACTTTCAGAGTTCTCTTTTGGTTGTCTCATGTTATTTCTAGGATATATAGTTGTACATACAGAGTGAGAGCAGGGAGAGAGGAGTATAAACCATCTTCTCTGGACTGGAAGTCCTCTGACTTTAAGAGCTCACCGATTAGATCAGTATCTCCCAATTAACTGTGCCATATGTCATAACCTACTAATGGAAATTATATTCTATCACAAGCACAGGTCTGATATTCCAAGGGAGAGGGTACTGTAAAAATCATTGGGACTAATTTTATCATTCTACCACAGAAAGCATATATGAATGTACTGAAGCATTAAGTAGGCAGTTGTTATCCTCTGGAAGGTTGGATATAAGAAGCCAAGCACGTTATAATTATTCTACTCATTTTAAATGAAATAGACATAGTATTAGAAATAGTAACAGGGACACCTGGGTGGCTCAGTTGGTTGAGCATCAGACTTCAGCTCAGGTCATGATCTCGAGGTTTGTGAGTTCAAGCCCTGCATGGTGCTCACTGCTGTCAGATTGTCAGTGTAGAGCCCACTTCTCATCCTCTGTCCCCTTCTCTGTGATGCTCCCCAGTGATCTCCCAAAAATAAATAAATATTTAAAAAAATACTCAGTAACAATCAGAATATTCAGACAACTTTCAGAATTTAATGTGAATTTATTTCAGAGGTTCATTCAAGGGTTCATTTCTGGGGGCTCTTTGTTGGCTCAGTCAGTTAAGTGTCCAGCTTCAGTTCGAGTCATGATCTCACCTTTTGTGAGTTTGATCCCTGCATGGAGCTTGCTGCTGTCAGCAAAGAGCCTGCTTTGGATCCTCTCCCCTACCCCCCATCTCTCAAAAATAAAACATTAAAAAAATACTTCATTTCCAGCCACTCACATATCTTCTGTGTGAAAAATATTCTAGCTCAAAGATATATCAAAAGACAGCATCCACACTCCCCATTTATATTTCATGTTTCTGTGTAATTACTGTGGTTGCCAATAATTCACACAGAAAATAAAAGTTAGTGATGATTCCGACTTTAAATTTTTAGAACAGGTTTATACGTAACATTGCCCATATTTATATAGGTTGCACATTCTACAATATTTATGACTATTGCTTTGGTTATAATACAATGTACTGTCACCTAACCCAGGATTGGAAATTTTAAGAAAATTTTGCTGGTTTGGCCAATATACAAAACAACAACAAAAATACCAACAACAGAACAACCCCCCCCACCCCAAATCTCCAGCGTTTTCTGGCTGAATTAGGAGGAAAAAGCCTTCACTATGTTTGGATTGGAAAGAAAGCATGATCTTAATTTTGATTTTAAAGTGTCATGGCTTTGTGATACTTTTATGGGGACAGCTAAAATTGAATTAGGTAGGCATGTTTTTGAACTTGAGTTTTTCCTTTTTACCTTAAAGCTTTCAGAATGCAACATGGGAGGCTCTAAGCAGTAATTGGGTGTTTTGGATCACTCACATAAACATCAAGATATATAAACCCTAAGACACTATAAAAATTAAGGATAAGTTTTTTAAAAATATATGAGCTAAACTTATAAATAAAATTTAAACTTGAATATGTTTATAAAACAAACATTGAAGAAATACTGATACTGCCTTCTTTCCTTAGTAGTTTACAGTCACAGCAAACCAAATGTGATGTGTTTAAAAGCAATGTAATTAAATTCTGTGGGTTTATCATCTCATCATCTCATCACTTCTAAAGATAAAATGTACTTGTTTCTTCCTTCATGGTGCCAGCTCTGAGTAGATGAAAGGAAAATTGAAAGAGGGGATTGTTAAAGAGCTAAGTCAAAGAGCAGAATGGAGGGCAAGAGTTAGAGGCAAGAAAGCATACAGAGTTTGAAGAGAATTGGGAATGCTGGTTGTGGTAGATGGTCTCTGATCTGCCCTTTGGATCCACTGGCCATCCTTCGCTACCCTGCTTTGTGATTTCAGGAAGCTGACCTTTATCAGCTTCATCTACCAGTCTCTCTTACTGTTTTCCTCAGGTTGGGTTTGGCTAATGTAAACTACCAACAGGATATTAGAAATCAAGAGCAAAGAAAGGTAAGGGTATTTGTATTTATTTCCATGACCCTTCACTCCAAGTTTTAGGTTGGCATTGGCTGCCTTTTGTTCATCTAAGGTCACAGATCTTGTTGGATGGTCTTTTGCTACAACTACAGGACACTCTGGGTTGCAGGAACTACTACTTCTCTATGCCCCTTGAAGCCTAGTGGTGATAATATTGGCTTCTCACAGTTGCTAGACTAGGGTAACATCTCTTGGTTTCCTTTCATTCTTTATACATTTTTAGTAGTCTCTTCATTAAGTGCTCTTCCATCACCCTTTTCAAGTATACTGTCAATTTTTGCCCAGGACCTTAACTGATACATTGGTAGAGGAAAATGGGAGAAATTTAAGGTAGTATTAGGGAGTGATATAAACTGCTGGGAAGAGAGGTAGGAAGACAAAGCTTTTAAAGCTTTTTACAGCATTCTTTGAATGTAACATAAATTTTTTATGTGGGTGACTAATAAATTCTTAACTTCTTAATTATTTTGGTTGTGTTCCTGTTTCTTCGTATGCACATCTAAGATAGGAGAGTGCTATGAGATATCTGGCATTTACATGACTCTTTAAGACTACTAGGATCGATCTGTATTGATTATATCATATTAATGTTCTCATGGAATCGGGAACATTCTACCCCAGTGTACCTGCTAAGTTTCTTTTGAAATTCAGTGATCTACTATAGTTTGAAATTTGTTTTTGCTGTCAGTGA
>NW_027532286.1:33203-33491 GCF_008692635.1 Crocuta crocuta
ATTTTCTTTTTTTTTTTTTTTTAGTAAAGAACAGAAACTGGACAAATTCCAATCATTCCTTTAAAAACCTATAATTCCATTCAGATTGTTATATTTGGATTCGATTTTAGATTAGATTTAAATTATTTTATTTAAGCATCACTCCAGAAGTGGACATAAGCAGGTGACTATTGTTTGTCCATTCTCAGCAACTGAGCTCAGAATTCTCAACTGAGCTGAGAATTCAGATCTCAATTAGAATTTTCTCTTTCAGCAGACCCTACTACTTCCCTACGACAAATAGGACAG
>NW_027532286.1:33548-36031 GCF_008692635.1 Crocuta crocuta
GGTGGAGTTCTCCGACAGCCAACGATCGATACAGTGGACATGAAATTCATGGGTGCAAGGTAGGATGCGAAGTTTGTTGCCTTCTGTGTACTCGGTGATGCAGATGCTACAGGCTTTTAATGCACAGCCTTTACCAAAAGATCTTATAGCCAAGCTGTCAGTCTGTGCTTTGGTAAGTCCTTTATGTTGGTCATAATCATCTTGATTTAAGAGGAAAGCCTGGTCCAGAATAAGGGAAGCCTGGGAGTCACTGTCATCAAGTGTTAGTGGGCTTATAGATCTATTTTCTTGCCTGGTTTCTGATGGTGAGTCTAGTGGTAAGCTTATGTAGTTACTGCCTTCAAATATCACTGAGCTAATTTCTGAATATTCATCACTGGAGCTGGAACTGGACATAGGAGTAGAATTGAAACTAGACATGTAATTGGAGCTTGAACTAGAAATCAATGTGGAACATGAATGGAAATCAGAACTAGGATTTGAACTGCAATCAGAATGAGTCCTAGCATCAGAAGCATATCTTTGATTTGGTGACTCTTCCCTTTCCATGTTTGGACTCAGGCGTGAGACACTGTGCACTAAATCAGTGTCACTGTCCCACAGGTTACCACTTAAGTCACTAGATCCTGTCACTGCCTGCCTTAATGTGCCCTGAATTGCAGAAGGTAATATATCATTGAAACCAATAGTTAGAATGACATGAAGAGGAGGAATTCTGGCATTCCTGGAATAAGCGCTTGCATCTGCCTGCTCAGAATGTGGAAATGTATGCCCAAGTCCTCCTTGTTCACTTTCTAAAGTGACACCATTGTTTGGTGTCTCAGATGTTAAGTGAGTTCTGGTAGCTATGCTGTCTATCTGAGAATATGCCCTAGGATGAACTTGTCCTACTTCACGATTGAGCAGTATAGTTGGATTCATCTGTCCTGGTCTCCAAGATTCACCATCATTGGTTGTGTCTTGAAAGCATTCTTCTTGAAGTGTACTGCTTGTTCCAGAAGTTGCACGAAGACCCCTATTTTGCAGCTCAAGTTCAGTTATTTGCTGTCTTGATGTTTCTTGGTGCTGAGTCCTAGAAAATCTCTCAGTTTCATTTACCGGAGGCTGCTCAAAAGTCGGAGATGTTATACTATAATGAAATCTTCGTAAAAGTTCACTCATTCTGTTTGGAGCTGGACTTTCAGTCCTAGCTCTGGTTCTCCGACGGTCAGGGCTCCTGCTTCTTACTCTTTGCTGACCTCTGGTGACTGGGACTTGTATTAATGCTTCAGTTGTACTTTGTTCTGATCCAGGTGATCTTATAAATGTTGATTCAGATTGTGTGTTTTCCGCTTGACTTTCACTGTTTTCCCTGTTGTATGTTCTGGGAGATCTGGTAGATGCTACATATTCATTCTCTGGATTTGGGCTCCCATTATTAGGGTTAGAATTTACTTCTAAACTGAATGTGGAATCATTACTGTCTGAATTAATCTGGCTTATTTCTTCCCAGTATTGGTTTTCTCTTTGCCCACTTGTCACATATTCTGTTTGTCCGAAAATGTTCAGCCAGTCTAATACATTCTCACCATCTGTTAACAAAAAGAAGTGGGGGCATAAAGGAACTACCAAAAGTAGAACCATCATAGAATAGCACTCTGAAACTGTTTCAAAAGCAAAGAAAAAAATAAGAACTTTTGTACGCAGGTATTTTAAACAGATTTCACATATGTAGAGTTAATATTTTGTAAACTACATTTTCTAGATTTACAAGTAAGGCAGGAAAGTTTGAGATCCTTCTCAAAAGAGATAGTTGCAGATAAATTTAGAGAATCTTTTTTATGTTTTCAAAGGGAATCTGGAGCAAGTCTATTTTCAGTATTTCACCATATACATGGGCTTGTGTACCACTGTGGGAGGAAAGTCAAGACATAACATTTTTTTCACTCTACTGTCAAAACACCAATACAGTTAAGCAAGGTTAAGGTACAGTGCTAGTATTTTAGGTTCATTTACATTACTGCCTAATTCTCATTAGCCATAACATTACTTCTTCTAGGCTCTTAAGTGCTTATGATAACATATAAAGTTTTTTTTTAAAATATAAGACTTGTAGCCATTGCCCAAATTTAAATAAAGATTATAGGTTTAAAAGTATTTGAATACTTCTAGAAGGGGGGGGGGGGCACCTGCGTGGCTCGGTCAGTNTACTTTCCCCCTCTTCCCCGTTCACGCTGTCTCTCTCTCAAATATATTAAAAAATTAAAAAATAAATAAGTTAAAATTTTTTACTACTTTTTAATGTTACCAATATTTTGAATTGACATGAAATTGAATNAACCAAACTGTTATATACCCTCTTCATTAGATAGTAAAATTCTCTATTTCACACTAGGAGTGAAGCACCAGACCTGGGGTTAGAGCAGGATTTCTCACCTGTGGCACTGTTGACATTTTGGTGCTGAGCAACTCTCTGTTTTAGAAAGCTATCTTATACATTGTAA
>NW_027532286.1:36071-36269 GCF_008692635.1 Crocuta crocuta
ACTTTCAGATGAGGTAGAAACTAAGAAATATATCAATAGGCTATTTCACACTGTTTCCCAATTAAACTAACCCAAATGTGAACTGGGGAAAAAAAACTATCAACATTTCTCATTGAAAATCAAGTAAATACTGAAAAATTATCAAGTCCTCTTTAATGAGAAATTGCTTATTTCCAAATTAATGTGTGCCATTTCTGA
>NW_027532286.1:36377-36589 GCF_008692635.1 Crocuta crocuta
ACCCATCCGGTTTTAGTCTCCCTCCCTAAAAAATGAAATATACCTGTATTTTCCTCTGAGTTTTCCAGTGGATTTTCTTTAATGTGTTGAAGTCTCTTCAGCAACTCTTCTAATGTACTTTCACCGGGGATGCCTAACAAATCGTTATCCCTCATAAGCTTGTAGTCTTCTTCACTCAGGTTATTTACAAATTCATAAAAGTTTTCTTCACT
>NW_027532286.1:36755-37099 GCF_008692635.1 Crocuta crocuta
CAAAAAGGGGTGTCTGGGTGGATCAGTTTATTAAGCATTCAACTCTTAATTTCACCTCAGGGCATTGATCTCACAGTTCATGAGTTAGAGGCCTATATCAGGCTCTTGAGCTGACTCCAAGGAGTCTGCTTTGGATTCTCTGTCTCTGTCCCATCTGTCTCTGCCCCTCCTGCATTCTCTCGTTCCCTCTCTCTGTCTCTCTCAAAAATGAATAAATGAACTTAAAAACAAACAAGCAAAAACGTTGACAGGTTTTCTGGTCATTTCCTTAAGGAATTCTCCACAAAAGCATAGTTTCATTTTTTGTTCTCCTTTCTCATAAGTATTTTAAATATTACTTAAAT
>NW_027532286.1:37117-39029 GCF_008692635.1 Crocuta crocuta
AGGTTAGTGCAATTTAGGATGGTATGGTGAGAATAATGCTCATTTGCAATGTTATCTATCTGAAGGAGACCTCCAAGAGTTTTTGGACTCATTAGTACTATCAGCCCCACTTAACAGTTGTTTTGGAATCCTTTATTCAAGTTGTTCCTGTAAATACAAGATTTAGCTATGAAATTTTAAACATTTTTCACTTGGATTTATTTAATAATTAATCTGTCCAACATAAACTGGATCAGTTAATGTCCACTAGAGATATGTCAAATATTGCAAAATAAAGTACTCCCAAGTAATTTATACTCCAGGTGATGGAAAGTCACATAGAAACTATGAAAATACAATATATTATATGCTATAAGAGATTTATATCTGTACTATTGTGTAAGTACAAGAAACTATATGATGATTATTTAATGGGAGTTGAGAAATATTTCAGAGATACTACATTTAAATATGGATCTTTAGATATAATTGTAAGTTTCTACTGGTAGAAAGTGGCAGTTGGGCATGTGTTGGTGAAGAGAGTCTGTGTCAGACTGAGGGAATAAACTTGCAAGACCTTGGCTTCTTTGGGGAACTGTGGCCATAGTTTTAGAGTTGGTGTGGAAATTATGTGAAATTAATCACAGAAGGAATAATTGACACAGACTATAAATTGAATTTTGATTTTTTTTCCTACAAGAATAGAGCACATGGGGCCCCTGGATGGCTCAATCAGGTGAGTGACAGACTTTGGCTCAGGTCATGATCTCATGGTTCCTGAATTCAACCCTCTCCCCCCACATCAGTGCTCTCTTCTCTGCTGTCAGCGCAGAGGGCCTTGGGACCCTCTGTCCTTCTCTCTGTGTCCCGCCCCTGCTTGTGTTCTCTCTCTGTCTCTCTGTCTCAAATAAACAAATATTAAAAAAATGGGTGATGGGCATTGAGGAAGGCACTTGTTGGGATGAGCACTGGGTGTTGTATAGAAACCAATATGACAATAAATTATATTTTAAAAAATGAAAGAAATAGGGCACAGATTAAGATGTTTTATTATTTTTTGAGAACAGATTATGGATTTTGGCTTTGCCTGCTTAGTTTTCACTTAACGTACTTATGATAATAGCACCCTGATTTTCTTGAGGGAAAACTCCATTCTTCAATCTTAGTCCACTTGGTATAAGTTTAGCTGAATTCACTGCCATAGAAAAAGGTAAGGACATGGGATGCAGCCATGTCTAATCTGCGTATCTCAAATTGCTGGTTATGGTAGCTGGTTTAAGTATGGGCTTGTAACCAAAAGTATATTTGAAAGTAAAGTCTGTGGGGCACCTAGATGGTTTGGTTGGTTAAGTATCTGACTTTGGCTCAGGTCATGATCTCAAGGTTTGTGAGTCTGAGCCCTGGGCTCTATGCTGACAGCTCAGAGCCTGGGGCCTGCTTTGGATTCTGTGTCTCCCTCNAATTATTTTCTGCTGTGGTTGCTAAGCTGGTAGGATGTAAACCTAAAGATGCTTGTGGCTATTTTGTGTACCAAGAATGATGAAAATCACCATAAAGAGACAGAGGAAAACACAGATGGAGAAAGGGCTAGATACCTAAAAATATTTTTGAGCAATTCCTGAAGCTAGACGTGCCTTAGGATTTTTAGATCTGTAAACCAATGTATTTCCTTCTTTCTTTTTTTTAATGTAAAGCTTGTGTAGGATTTCTGTCACTTAAAATTTGAAGATTCCTTATAGCTGTAGCAAGAAAGTGATAGGATCAGTGATCTAACCAGATGTCAAAAAGTAATTTTTAATAAATTTGTCACATAAAACTCATTTGCTATTGTCCACTTTATAAAGTTAACATGTTTATGTAGGTTTAATTGGGTTCCGTCTTTTATGAAAAAATAATACAGATTTTTCTGTCATTTATTTAATAAGTATTAGGC
>NW_027532286.1:39183-44863 GCF_008692635.1 Crocuta crocuta
TACTTCTCCCTACCATATCCTTTTAAAATGTTTATATTTTCATATGTATTTCATATATTATATAATGTATTCTGGTACATTGACCCAGTAGTGCTCATTTAATTCTCAACCGAAGAGAAAATGTTCTGAAGTAGATTACCACTGAGCATTTGGTTTATATTAAGAAACAGAATGGTTCTGGTGTGAACTAAAATATCTTTTACTGATACCTTATTAAAGAGTGAGATAATGTTATATGTGACCAATTAGCTCCTTGGTGGGATTTTTAGGATGCCTGCGTTTAGCAAAATCTTAATTAGTGTGAGTAGGTGTGTGCTTGTGTGTGTACATACGCATATAGGTGTGGTGTGATTAGGAAACTTTAAACAGATGTTTGGTTAGGTTAGTAACTATTGGCTCAGGTATAGTTTCTAGGTACTACTAATAGCTCCATTTCGCTTAAGTTTTGCAGTTTCCTTTGCAATGTGAATGTAACTGATCTCAAACATTAAGATGTTGCTACAGTGTTACCACTTAAGTCCTGTTTTTAATATTTGTTATCAAACATCACAGTTGGTTTCTCAAACATTATTTGAATTCCGTGTATTTAAAAGCAATACATGGGGCGCCTGGGTGGCACAGTTGGTTAAGCGTCTGACTTCGGCTCAGGTCATGTTCTCACGGTCCGTGAGTTCGAGCCCCACGTTGGGCTCTGTGCTGACAGCCAGCTCAGAGCCTGGAGCCTGTTTCAGATTCTGTGTCTCCCTCTCTCTCTGACCCTCCCCTGCTCACACTGTCTTCTCTCTCTCTCTCTCTCTCTCAGAAATAAATAAAAACATTAAAAAAATAAAAAAAAAAAGCAATATACTTGACATAATTCAATATATAGGAAAGAGTATTGGATTAAGAATTTAGAGACCCAGGTTGAAGAGTAATCATTAATTCATTATTTGCCCAATCATTTAAACTCTCTAGACTCTAATTTCTGAAACTCTAATGTGAGAAGGTTGAATCTATTTTTCAGAGTTTGATTTAGTCAGTTGCTTAGACAGAGACTTGGGCAGTGGGAATTAAAAAGAACACCTGAACCATAGTGCTGGATTGACAACCATGAAGTACAGAAGAAAAGGTGAGTAGGGATTTTAAGTTAGTGCAGCAATGTTGAGCTAACATAGAGGCAAGAGAATCAGAGCAGGTCAAAATACTGATGTCAATCCAGGAATAACTGTCTCTGAGAACATTAATTCAAAGCCAATAAGTTGAAATGGAGTATTGAGCCATAGAAGGCAATTCCAGATGATTCAGAGCAGAACCAGGCAAGATCATGACAAGCTTGGGGATCAAAGCCTTGAGGTAATAGCATATGTGTATGACTTTGATTTTAGGTTTCTAAGTTAAAATATCTATGCCTTGGATCTCTGAAGGTTGATACTGCATTGTCTTAACATTTTTGTTTGTAAGACACTTGAGATGGATGGCCTTAATATTTTTTTGTTCCACATTTTATGAATGAAAATATAATCACAACAAATCTTAATTTTTAAAGCACCAGGGAGAATGTTTTAATTAAATTTTTGGAAGGTAGTTACAGTACAGTATAAGTGTAAGTAAAAAGGTAAAGCAAGTTATTATTACTTACCAAGTTAACAAATTATTTTAAGCAAGTTATTATTACTTACCAAGTTAACAAATTATTTTCTTCTTAACATTTTTCATATTTAAATTCACAAATGAAGATGATCAGATTTACCATTTTAGGGGTGAGTGGAAAAATAAAGGCATATTTATCATCTCCTAGATATACTTGCTGTATGCTCTGTTACATATACATACAAGGCCTGGGTGACTGCAAGTATAATCGTCAGACTTTTTAATAAACTGGATTGCCATTTGTTTCTTTGTAGCACATCATCCTTATATAGGAGCTAACAGGAGAAAATATGAAATAGCCAAGCATTCTATACTACAAAATACCACCTTAACAGCTAACCAGCATTACTCAGATGCTATACAACTGTGTCTAGTACTCAAAAATACATAAAAAATGAGAGCTGTATTTGATAGGCCATTAAAAAATCAGTTGTTTATACCTGAAATGTTTTTATACAAATGCATGTCCGGATTCCCATTTAGATCTAAAGGCAAATAGCGCATGCACATAAATTACATCAACCTTAGTGGCTTTTTTTTCTTTGATTTTTTTATAGTTTATTGTATTTTCTTTTCTTAAATAGTTTATTGTCAAGTTGGTTTCCATATAACACCCAGTGCTCATCCCAACAAGTGCCCTCCTCCATGCCCTTCACCCATTTTCCCTTTTCCCCCACCCCATCAACCCTGTTTGTTCTCAGTATTTAATACTCTTTATGGTTTGCCTCCCTCCCTCTCCTTAACTATTTTTTCCCCTTCCCCTCCCCCATGGTCTACTCTTAAGCTTCTCTAGATCCACATATGAGTGAAAATATTAGATATCTGTCCTTCTCTGACTGACTTATTTCACTTAGAATAATACCCTCCAGTTCCATCTGCGTTGCTACAAATGGCCAGATTTCATTCTTTCTCATTGCCCTGTAGATTAGCATTGTATAGATAAACCACATTTTCTTGACCCATTCATCAGTTGATGGACATTTAGGCATCACTTTGATTCCCATGCCAGACAGAGACCCAGAAAAAACAAAACAAAACAAAACAAAAAAACAAAAAAAAACTATAGGCCAATATCCTTGAAGAATACAGATGCAAAAATCCTCAACAAGATACTAGCAAATCGAGTTCAATGGCATATAAAAAGAATTATTCACCATGATCAAGTGGGATTCATTCCTCGGTTACAGGGCTAGTTCAGTATTTTCAAATCAATTAATGCGATACATCACATTAACAAAAAAGATAAAAACTATATGATCCTGTCGATAGATGCAGAATAAGCATTTGACAAAATACAGCATCCTTCTTAATAAAGACCCTTGAGAAAGTCGGCATGGAAAGAATGTACTTAAACATCATAAAAGCCATTTATGAGAAGCCCACAGCTAATATCATCCTCAATGGGGAAAAACTGAGAGCTTTCCTCCTGAGATCAGGAACACGACAGGGATGTCCACTCTCACCACTGTTATTTAACATAGTACTGGAAGTCCTAGCATCAGCCATCAGACAAGAAAAGGAAATAAAAGGCATCAGAATTGGCAAAGATGAAGGCAAACTTTCGCTTTTTGTAGATGACATGATACTCTACATGGAAAACCCAACAGACTCCACCAAAAGTCTGCTAGAACTGATCCAAGAATTCAGCAAAACTGCAGGGTACAAAATCAATGTACGGAAATCAGTTGCATTTTTATACACTGATAATGAAGCAACAGAAAGACAAATCAAGAAATGGATCCCATTCACAATTGCACCAAAACCCATAAAATACCTAGGAATAAACCTAACCAAAGATGTAAAAGATTTGTATGATGAAAACTTATGAAGGAAATTGAAGAAGGCATAAAGACATGGAAAAACATTCCATGCTCATGGATCAGAAGAATAAATATTGTTAAAATGTCATTACTACCCAAAGCAATCTATACATTCAATGCAATCCCAATCAAAATTGCACCAGCCTTCTTCTCAAAGCTAGAAAAAACTATCCTAAAATTTGTATGGAACCACAAAAGACCCCGAATAGCCAAGGTAATATTGAAGAAGACCAAAACGGGAGGCATCACCATCCCAGACTTCAGCCTCTACTACAAAGCTGTCATCATCAAGACAGTATGGTATTGGCACAAAAACAGACAAATAGAGCAATGGAATAGAATAGAGAACTCAGAATTGGACCCACAAATATATGGCCAACTAATCTTTGACAAAGCGGGAAAGAGTATCCAATGGAAAAAAGACAGCCTCTTTAACAGGTGGTGCTGGGAGAACTGGGCAGCAACATGCAGAAGAAGGAAACTAGACCACTTTCTTACACCATACACAAAAATAAACTCAAAATGGGTGAAGGACCTGAATGTGAGACAAGAAACCATCAAAACCCTAGAGGAGAAAGCAGAACACAACCTCCTTGACCTCAGCCGCAACAATTTCTTACTCGACACATCCCCAAAGGCCAGGGAATCAAGAGTAAAAATGAACTATTGGGACCTCATCAGGATAAAAACCTTTGCATGGCAAAGGAAACAATCAACAAAACTAATAAGCAACCAATGGAATGGGAAAAGATAGTTGCAAATGACATATCGGATAAAGGGCTAATATCCAGAATCTATAAGGAACTCACCAAACTCCACACCCGAAAAACAAATAATCCAGTGAAAAAATGAGCAGAAGACATGAACAGACATTTCTCCAAAGAGGACATCCAGATGGCCAACAGACACATGAAATGTTGCTCAGCGTCACTCATCATCAGGGAAATATAAATCAAAATCCGTTTCCATTTCTGAGTGCTCGGTTAGGTTGCTTGCAGAATGATCCCTAAGAGGGCACTACTCCTTTCTCTTCAGGAAACTTGAAGAGATTCTTAGATTACAGTCTGGACTTGGATTTCCTTTCTGGTGGACGGCTTCCGGATCTAGACTTGGGCCTGGTTGGGGAAGAACTGGACACCGAGGAGGACTTGGATTTGGATCGTTAAATAGATCTGGATACAGAGGTTGATGATGATCCACTGTAAGAGCAAGTTTGAGACTTTGCATGGCTGAAGCCAGATCTGCCCTGAAATCAGGATCAATTTCTACTTTTGGAACAGCTTTGATGCTTTGGGCTTTAACTGGCATTTGTACCTGTGGGGAGGAGTTCTCCAGCAGCGGTGACCATGATGGGAATGTAGCAGGCAAACACCATCTGCACTTGCAATTCCTGGCCATCCAGCACCATTCTGTGTTGGGTGTCCATGGCAACCTTGGTATGGCACTTGTTAGGGAATTGGATGAAGGCAAAACCACGGACTCTTATGAGGTGGTCCTGCAGGATATACACATTGCTCATGCGCCCATACTTGTCAAAGACTTGTCACGGGGTATTGACTGAGGTGCATTAAATCAGGTTGCTCACCTTAAGAGAGAGCAAGCACTCTACATTTGAAGAAGGGCAGCATAAACTCATGGCCTTTGAGAGCTCAGCCTGAGCACTGCAAACTGAGCCCCAGAAATTGAAAACCTGGGAAGACTGCAATTTGGCCCAGGCGGCTGCAGTGGTTTTCTCAAGTTCATTCTGCTTTAAGCTCCTTTCTTGTGTGTGTGTGTGTGTGTCATCTGACTTCTGTGTGTAGGTGCTTAGAGACACAAGAATATTTGACACACCTCTGCCTATCTCCAGAGCTGAGACTGCCTGA
The DNA here is from genome assembly GCF_008692635.1 of Crocuta crocuta. Classification (NCBI taxonomy): domain Eukaryota; kingdom Metazoa; phylum Chordata; class Mammalia; order Carnivora; family Hyaenidae; genus Crocuta; species Crocuta crocuta. The sequence continues at coordinate 44,498 of NW_027532286.1, forward strand.
GAAACACTCTTTACCAATTTTTTGATGAATGTTCATGACTATGTAACATACCTTTTTGTGACATTTTCAGTATATTTCTAAACACCTAGTTGTAATTACAGATAAAAGTATATGCATATAGGTATAATTTTGTGATGTTAAATACATTGCAATGCTGACTCATATAGGTTAGGAACATGTCTACTTAGAGAGAAAAACAAAAAAGAAACAAAATACCCAAACAAATCATGAACAGTTGAGATGATTCAGTTGTAAGAATAGGCAAAGAGAAATTGAGAACTACTTGCAGGGCGTGAATTGCAATCAGAAACTCAATTTGGGCCCCCTTTTCTGCTTGAAAAATATAATTAGATGTGTCTAAGGTGT
>NW_027532286.1:45024-45644 GCF_008692635.1 Crocuta crocuta
GTTAAGCATCCTCTTGATTTCAGCTCAGGTCATGATCTCATCTTTTGTGGGATCGAGCCCTGCATAGGGCTCTGCACTGACAGTGTGGATCCTGCTTGGGATTCTCTCTTCTTCTCTCTCTGCACTTCCCTGCTCATATTCATTCTCTCTCTCTCTCTCTCTCTCTCTCTCTCTCTCTCTCTCTCTCTCTCTCTCTCTCAAAATAAAGATTTAAAAATTGTTTTTAGGACTAATAACTATATTTTGTCAAATTACTGACATGTTTTCTCATGAATCATGTCCACTTCAATAAATGAGCTTCATAATATAGGGAGTAGAAAATACTATTTTATTAGTTATTTCTCATCTTCAGTGAACATTGTGTACTCTTTGCAAGCCACAAGATATTCTGCACATTATCAATCCACAGATGTGTGCTGTGGTTATCCATTGTTGCATAATAACCTACATCAAAACTTGGTGGCTGAAACTAATGATTTATCATTATTTTATTGCACAGTTCTAAGACACCGGAATTCAGACATAAGACAGTGGGGCTTGTTTCTCTTGTTTCTCTTCCACTGTATCAGCTGAATTAACTAGAGTAGCTGGGATAGCTTGTCTGGAACTACTGGTTTTCA
>NW_027532286.1:45831-48259 GCF_008692635.1 Crocuta crocuta
GGTTCCCAACAACCCCCCCACCCCCACCCCTTGACCGTGGCTCCTTTTTTAGAGCCACTCATTGTAGTTAGCCTGGCAGATTTCTAGGTTTATTAGATTTCTTACATATCAACTCCAGTTTATGAGAAACCATAGTTCTCTTAACATCTATGTCCAGGGAAGTATATAGTATCAGTTTTGCATTACTTCTAGGATATTACATTTATCAAAGCAACTATAGAAGTTCAAAGGAGGAGAAAAAGAATCTGTCATTCAATGAGGTATGAAGGATTTGCAGTAATCTTTAATTTACCGTAGTCAGTCCTCTCAATAGATCATATTTACATTCTTACATGAAAAAATACATTAACCCCTTTTTAAGACCACCAAAATATGAATATCCAGGACCTTGTCATCTTAATTAGGTCTAGGGCAGAAGAGACTCTTCAGGTACAATTTCTTGAGTTTTGTTACTCTTAATCAGACCTTTGAAATAAAGGGGCACGCATCTCCCCTTCTCTAATGTAACATACCCTCTTGAGCTAGACATAAGATAGGCTTAATAGACAGTTCTGTTCAATAGGACTAGTCCACAGTAATTCTAAAAGTCAACTAGGCATATGTTTCCAGGTCCTTGGTTAGAGCCTAGTCCCATTTCTAAGTCATCAACTGGTCTTTTGGTATCTTCATTCAGTCTTCTGAGTCTTCCTATCTTACTTCAAACAAATGGTCCATGTCAATGTTTGTAGCAGAATAGCTTTCTTAGTGTGCTTCCTGTGTGTACAAGGTTGAGAATTTCTCTCATTCTGAACTGTTTCTGTCCCTTTTTTTCTAAGCTCACAGTGCTTCTAAAAGCATAGATCCTCTATCAGATTGCTTTTGATTCTTATTGGGTGTTCACTCCATTAAACAAAATCTACTACCACATTTCTTTCTGAGAAAAGTCTTTATCTGCCTTTGCTCACTGTGAGGCTGATGTGAGTTGTCTGCTAAAGAGTTAGTGAGGAATGTTTTGAAATCTTTCTGAGATCTTAAAAAAGGGATTGGTTAGCGACACCCTTTTCTTTATTCTGAGACTGTGTTTTACTGTCCAGGTTTTGTACTTTCTTCTGAGGCCATTGTTTACCTTTGAATCTTTTCTTAGCTGAAAAGGCTGTCCTGAGCAGCCTTTTTTGCATACATTTTTGTTCTAAAACTGAAAAATTGCTTCTTTAGTTAATTTTCTATCTTCTCATATATTATCAGAGGCATTTAAAGAAGTCAATTGAATTTTTTTAATTCTTTCTAGACATCTCCTTAGCCAGATTTATGAGTTTATTAGGTACACTTGCTATTTTTCACAATACTCCAGGTAATAGTTTTGCTACTCATTTTGCAGTAGGTGATTTAGGTTCCTAGTTCTCTAGGTACTCCTTTACTTTCTTTTAGCTCTTTCAAATTTTAACAATTATGTCATGCCCTGCTAAAGGTCATACAATAAGCAGGGATTTTTTTTAGTTGTTCAAGCTCTTTTATCACTCTCTCAATAAAAAATACTTTATTTGTTTACTTTTTAACGTTTATTAACTTCTGAGGGACAGAGACAGTGTGAGCAGGTGTGGGGTGGGCAGAGAGAGAGAGAGCCTCCAAAGCAGGCTCCAGGCTCTGAGCTGTCAGCACAGTCCAACGCAGGTCTTGAACTCATAGACCATGAGATCATGACCTGAGCCAAGTCGGATGCTTACTGAGCCACCCAGCCACCCCAATAAAAAAGACTTTAGCCCTTAATTACATGAGTTCCCTTAAGAGAAACATTCCAAGGTAAAGGTGAATTGATGGATACTTTGTCTCAATTAAAAAAAATAGCAATATACATGTCAGTGACATTAAAAATTATATAGGCTCTTATTCATTTAAAGGACTCTGCCTTTCTGTGAATTAATTTTATGAAAACAAGTCATATATTCTTCATGAAAATCAGGTCTGATTTATGTCAGAGAAGAGACGACACTGAACCAGCATTTGGGACTTAGATTCCTATCCTGGATTCTCTGCAGATAAGCCATAGTACCCAAGATAGTCAACTCCTGAGTTCAGGTTTTAATCTCTTTCAAATGAGGGAGTTAGAACAGGTGATCTTTGTGTTCTATCCAAGCTGTAAAACATCACTTACCTCAAATTGTTGGAATGTTCATTTTTAAAACTTTGACAAAAAAATCAAATTTATTGAAACTAATATTATAATGAAAATGGTGAAAGTTCTTTTTAAAATGATAGTTTGCATGCTGTACTGGATTCCATTCTCTGGCAACAGTTTACTCATTTAAAATGATCATCACTTTATGGTTTGGATCAAGTAAAGAATCACTTCAGAAACTTTAGGTGTTTGTTATCTAAGGCATATATCCTTGATTTGAAAGTCAGGAAACACATATTCTTATTTTACTATCCCCTTTCATTGTTTATAATT
>NW_027532286.1:48303-57654 GCF_008692635.1 Crocuta crocuta
CTATCCCCTTTCATTGTTTTTAATTTGAGGCAATAATTCTTTTTTCTTTTTTTAAAATATATTTTATTGTCAAATTGGCTAACATACAGCATGTAAAGTGTGCTCTTGGTTTTTGCGGTAGATTCCCATGGTTCATCACTTACATACAACTCCCAGTGCAGGTGTTGGAAAAACTGTTGCCAAAATTTGTGAGAACTTGGTCTGCCCAATATGAGACGTAATTAGTCATACAGGGATTCAGAAATTACCCAAGCTGTGGCTCTGGAGCAAGGAAGAGATGGAGGAGATATGCCCAACTTTTCTTTTCTTCACTTCTATCCAGCTAATTTGTCTCTTTGAATGCATAATGAATCCAAGAGAGCCTGGGCAATGCAGTGTGAATGGGGCAACCTCGTAAGGCATAGAACAGTTAAAGAGCAGAAAATGAAGCAGACTGTGTGAACAAACAGAATGACTAGCATATCCTGTTATGTTAGTCTTGCCTTCCTAGGATCATGAATACCTGGAGTCAGGCACATAACTGTTTTACACTAAAATATCCACAACATGAGGCCATAAGTAACCTCTTGTGTTTCCCTGCTTGTGTTTCCCTTACTTTAATTTTAAAGTAAGTGCTTCATTTTCAAGAGAGATATTTCAGAATATGAATNATTTTATTTTATTTTATTTTATAATTTTATTTTCTCCTTTCAAATTTATATTTGAATTTTAGTTAACATGCAGTGCAATATTGGTTTCAGGAGTAGAATTCAGTGATTCATCACTTACATAAAACACCCAGTGCTCATCATCACAAGTGCCCTCCTTAATTCCCATCACCCATCCAGTGTCCTTCTGTCAATGCTCAGTTTGTTCTATATTCTTTAAAGAGTCTCTTATGGTTCCCCCGCCCCCCATTTTTTCTTTTTCTTATTTTTTTCTCCCCTTCCATATGTTCATGTGTTTTGTTTCTTAAATTCCACATGAGTGAAATTATATGGTATTTCTCTTTCTCTGACTGACTTATTTCGCTTAGCATAACACACTGTAGCTCCATCCCTATCATTGCAAATATATGATTTTATTTTAAAGAGTTACTGAGTGAAGAAAATTTTCAGATTAAATCTGATGATTGGCATTGTAATAATGCAAACTTGAGGGTACTTCTCAGTCTTTTCTGAATCCTTATTTTGTTCATGTTTGTACTTTCTGTGTTAATCCTCATGTTGTAATGAAAATTTAGGCCTTACCTTCCCAACTTCTATTGGTCAGTAAGATGAATTTGCCCTTTTATTAGGGTCACCTTCATGGCCAGAGTTAATTTTGGTTTCATGTACCTTAATTTTGAACCATAGTTTATGACTTATTCTGTTTGTCATTTTCTCTAGAGCATTATCAGAAAAAAGAATACATAAATCTCATCCACTAAGGCAGAAAAATGGGTTGGATTTTCCCATTTGATGTTTTATGCATTGATGTTCCTTATGTTGCCCCATTTTTATCTTCTTGAGAAACTAGATATAAAGCAAAAACTTGAGTCCCAAATTAGTTCACAGTTTGATCAAAATAGCATGGAGCTGACATCTGCGTTCTCAGGTCTGATTCAACAATCAGTGGTGTGATTATGGGAGAGGTACTATACTCTTCTATGTCTCAGATGCTGCATCAATAAAATATGAGAATTGAACTGTTTTATATTTAATATTACATTCAACTTTTAATATTCTTAATCAGGAAGTAAATTGAAGGTTACCAAAGGTTTTCTCTTCCAGTCCGTACCCTAAATATAAATATAACTCAATGAACAATAGTTCACATGAACAATCAAAAAAGAAAGAAGGTGACATTATATTATAAAATGATTTTTACTTCCAGATAAAAACTTGTTTACTCATTCTTTTCAAGCACTGTTTTCTTAGTTGATTTTAAAACTAAATAAATAAAGCATGCTGAGCAATAGGTCATTGAACTTGTGATTACTCCTTTTCATCTGAGAAAAAGTTTGTTAAAATTTCTTCATCCTCCCTGGTCAGCTGAACCAAATTGATTTATTACCTCTTTCAGCTAAGCACCAACATTTTATTGCAGTGACTATGATGATCACAGTGTCATAAGTTTGACTCATGCCCTCATGATGGTGTAAATATCTACCAAAAGATCAAGAATGATGAAAAGAAACTCTTTGTGCCACTTGGCATCAAAAGTTCTTAAAAGTAGATGAAGTAGTGTGGTCTGGAAACAAATGGCAATCAGAAAGGGAAGAGAATGGAGAGTAAGAGAGATAAGATATCCTCAGGAAAGTAGTAGGATTCTTGCTTTTAAAAATCACTTAATATGAAAGAGAAAAGAATTCCTAGTCCATTATACTTAACTATTTTTCCATTTTCCTGATTACTTAGAACAATTAAGGTATTAAGTTTGTTTTAAGTAATATTCTTTTCAGTAAAAATATCTCACTGAAAGGATCTTATTTGGTTATTAAGTATTTTATGCATTTCAAAAACAAACATAAATCATAGCCGGACATGGCTTTTTGGAACTGACCCTAATGAACTGTCAAGATAATTTATTCTGAAGGCTGATGTTTAAACTCACTTTTGCTTTCTTCAGCTCCTCATTTTCCTCAGGAAAATTCCCAAGGGCTGTGAGGCAAGTCCCCCTAGAATCTATTCATTTTCTCCAAAATTTCAATTTATTTCTTTATATCCTTAGAGTTTATTATTAGAACCAAGCTCTCCTATGGGAGTGTAGGGTAGCACATTAGTTATAATGAAAGGGCTAGGACCAGTAGCCCTTTCTGATTACATGAAATTGATAATTCTCAAACACCATGAGCTTTCCTTTTCTCAATCTCTGGAGGGATGAATGAGAAATTAAGCAATATTGGAAGATCTTGGCATCTACAGCCTAAGGAAACAGTAGAACAATTTCAGTTGTGGAAAGTTTTCCTTTCTTCCTTCTCGGTTCTTTGGCTGGTCTAATAATTAAATTGATACGAAATAGGTTAACAGACAAAAAACAAACAGTAGTTTAATAGTATGTATACATCCTGTATAAATTTGAGAGACTCAATAAAACTGAGTAACTCCCCCAAATGGCCAAAGCCATTACCTTAAATACCATCTTTAGCTAAAGAGAAAAGAAGATTTTGTGGGTAAGGAATCAGTTATTGGAGATGACCAGGAAAAGCAAAGTAAAGGAGGATTAAGATTGTAATGCAGATTTAGGTCCTGGCCTTCCTAGAGATTTAGTACCTTTTTTATTTCTTTTTTTTTCTTTTTTTATTTTTTACTAGTACAGAGAGGGAGATACCCTTTTAATTGGAGATTTTCCTTATACATGTAAATGTATTTTACACAAGGGTAACTTCTACTCAGTTTTCGGTTTCACCTGTGTCTGCTGCTTCTTAAAGATAACCAGCATATTCTTTGCCAATTCTGATGGCTTTTATTTCCTTTTGTTGTCTGATTGCTGATGCTAGGACTTCCAGCACTATGTGAAACAACAGTAGTGAGAGTGGACATCCTGTTGTGTTCCTGATCTCAGAGGTAAAGCTCTCAGTTTTTCCCCATTGAGGATGATATTAGCTGTGGGCTTGTCATGGTTTTTATGTTATTTAAGTACATTCCATCTATGCCGACTTTCTCAAGGGTCTTTATTAAGAAGGGATGCTATATTTTCTCAAATGCTTTTTCNGAGAATTGGTCAGTTCAGTTGAACAATTATGTCTCATTTCAGGAGATGGTCTTTCAGGTGGGCTCCCAAAGTTAGGCCTATAATGTACAAGCAATCCTATTTTTAATGAGGCATTTTGTGGAAACAAGAGAAACAATGGTTGATTGGAATACCAGTTTCAGAGTTGTGAAGTCAACCAGTCAAGAATATTTTTAGATGTCAGCAACTTCTAATGCTGTGAGGGNGCCTGGCTGGCTCAGTTGGAAAGAGCATGCAACTCTTGATCCTGAGATTGTGAGTTTGAGCCCCACGTTGGTAGAAGAGATTACTTAACAATAAAATCTTTTTCATTCTTCTGCATGCTGCTGTCCAGTTCTCCCAACCATTTGTTAAAGAAGCTTTTTCCATTGGAAATTCTTTCCTGCTTTGTCAAACATTAGTTGGCCATACATTTGTGGGTCCATTTCTGGGTTCTGTATTCTATACCATTGGTCTATGTGTCTGTTTTTGTGCCAGTACCATAATGTCTTGATTATTACAGCTTTGTAATAGAGGCTAAAGTCTGGGATGATGATGCCTCCACTTTGGTTTTCTTCTTCAAAATTACTTTGGCTGTGTAGGGTCTTTTGTGGTTCCACACAAATTTTAGGATTGTTTGTTCTAGCTGTGAGAAGATTGTCAGTGCAGTTTTGATTGGGATTTCACCATATGTGTAGATTGCTTTGGGTAGTATTGACATTTTAACAGTATTTATTCTTCCAATCCATTAGCATGCAACGTTTTTCTCTTTGTGTCTTCTTCAATGTCCCTCATACGTTTTCTATAATTTTCATCATACAGATCTTTTACATCTTTGGTTAGGTTTATTCCTAGGCATTTTATGGTTTTTTTGGTGCAATTGTGAATGGGATAAGTTTTTTGATTTCTCTCTCTGTTGTTTCATTATTGGTGTCTAAAAATGCAACCGATTTCTGTACATTGATTTTGTACTCTGTGGCTTTGCTAAATTCTTGGATCAGTTCTAGCAGACTTTTGGTGGAGTCAGTCAGGTTTTCCACATAGAGTATCATGTCATCTTTCTTACATAATACACAAAAATAAACTCTAAAGGACCTGAATGTGAGACAGTAAACCATCAAAACCCTAGAGGAAAAAGCAGGAAACAACCTTGACCTCAGGCACAGTAATTTCTTATTCGACACATCCCCAAAGGCAAGGGAATCAAGAGCAGAAATGAACTATATGGACCTCATCAAGATAAAAAACAAAACAAAACAAAACAAAAAAAAAACTTTGCATGGCAAAGGAAACCATCAACAAAACTAATAAGCAACTGGCAGGATGGGACAAGATAGATGTAAATGACATATCAGATAAAGGGCTCGTATCCAATATCTATAAAGAACTCAACAAATTCCACATCTGAAAAGCAAATAATCCAGTGAAGAAATGAGCAGAAGACATGAATAGACACTTTTTCAGAGAAGACATCCAGATGGCCAACAGACACATGAAACAATGTTCAACGTCCCTCATCATTAGGGAAATACAAATCAAAACCACACTGAGGTACCAGCCAGATGGCTAAAATGAGCAAATTAGGAGACCATAGATGTTGGCGAGGTTGTAGAGAAATGAGCTCACTCTTATACTGTTGGTGGGAATGCAAACTGGTGCAGCCACTCTGGAAAACACTGTGGAGGTTCCTCAAAAAATTAACAATAGAACTCACCTATGACCCAGCAATAGCGCTGCTACGAATTTACCCAAGGGATACAGGAGTGCTGATGCATAGGGGTACATGTACCCCAATGTTCATAGAGCACTTTCAACAATAGCCAAATCATGGAAAAAGCATAAATGTCCATGAACTGACAAATGGATAAAGAAGTTGTCGTTTATATAAACAATGGAATACTAAATGGCAATGAGAAAGCATGAAATCTGGCCATTTGTAGCAACGTGGATGAAGCTTGAGGGTGTTATGCTGAGCAAAATAAGTCAGTCAGAGAAAGATATGTCATATGTCATTCTGTAGAAGCTTAACAGAAGACCATGGAGAAGGAGAAGGGGGAAAATAGTTAAGGAGAGGGAGGGAGGCAAACCATAAAGAGACTCTTAAGTACAGAGAACAAACAGGGTGGATGAGGGTGTGGGGAGAGAGGAAAGGGGGTGATGGAAATGGAGAAGGGCACTTGTTGGGATGAGCACTGGGTGTTGTATGGAAACCAATTTAACAGTAAATTTTATAAATAATAAAAAAAATAAAAATGGCATTTGTATGGAAGCAGGAAAAACAAAGTTTAATGGTTGGAGTAAATTACAAATCTAGTGTCTGAGTCTTGAGAGCTGCCAGTTGAGAAGATTTCTAGGTGTCAGGCTCAAATCATTTTCAGATGGTGTGCAGGCAGCCGATGGCAATCAGATTTTCCTGGTTTGCAGTATGAATGCCTCTGATGATGTCACTGGGTATACCAGTAAACTTTCCTAGGGGTTTTTAAGAAGAATGAAGTAGATTTTCGAAACATGAGCTTTTGTTGTGTTTCTCTGAAGTTTATATCAAATTATCTTGCTTCACTTATCAGGGCTTCAAGCAAAAGGGCAGTTTTAGTTGTCAGTAATTCCAAGTCACAGGAGTGGAGAAAATTGGAAACATTAGTTTGGAGATTTGTAGCCAGATGAGGAAACTGTAAGAATGTAGGATCTAGTCCAGTTCACAGATAAATAACAAAACCTCAGAGACAATTAACATGTTAACTGACTGAGCCACCCAGGGACCCTTAGAATATGCTTTTTCATTGTGTAGTCTTTTAATGTGACATAAAATATGTTTACTAATTGACCCAAATTTATCTTTAGTTTCTCTGCAATAAGCCAAAAGTAGACAAACCTGCGTTCAGTAATTAATGTTTCATTATTTTATCTTACATGGAAATGATCTAGATATTCAATAAATTTCCATCATATAACTTAACTTAGCAAAACTCTAAATTTCAAGTTATTGAAAAGATTTTGGAAGCTATTTTTAAGTATTCATCCTATAAAATATAATTATTGCTAAATAGCTGACCTAAAAATTCTTATCTCTTATATGTATATAAACCACTTTTTCCTAACTATAATGTTTAGACTATAGCCATAAACTCTATGAGATATTGGACAAAGTTAGCCATCATTTCAAGCTATTTTTCTTGTTGAGAAATTTAATAACAGATATTAAGATGACTTTAATTGACTAGTGAACTTGGGCAGAGTAAAAGTTGTATGTCTACATTATATTCACTGTTGATAGCCCTGAAGATCTGTCTGTTTTAATTAATCCAACAAATTTACACTAACTTTAATACTGAGTATTTTACCAGATCACATGAAACTGAAACACATTTGAGTTAGTTTCTAATATATTTCTGAGAACTTTAGGAATACTTAATTTATAAGCATTCAATTTTAAGCCAATTAAATTGAGTTCTTTTTCTTTTTAAAATTTTTTTTTAACATTTATTTATTACTGAGAGACAGAGAGACGGAACATGAGCAGGGGAGGGGCAGAGAGAAGGGGAGACACAGATTTTGAAACAGGCTCCAGGTTCTGGGCTGTCAGCACAGAGCCCGACGCGGGGCTTGAACCCACAAACTGCAAGATCATGACCTGAGCTGAAGTCGAATGCTTAACCAACTGAGTCACCCAGGTGCCCCTTAAATAGAGTTCTTTACAAGTTAATTTTGGCAATACTGTGTGGAAGTAGAAAAATGTCACCTGTTTATAAAATACATGATAGGTGACATGACAGATCTGATACTTCAATGATAAATTTTTGCCAGAAAGAAAAAGAAATAAAATAAAATTTTAGCCAGAAGATGGGTATGATAATATAAAACTCATTACTTTATAAAAGAACAGTTGGATCCAAACTGTGTTTTTGGCAAATGGAATAAATTAATGTTTCTTGCTTAGATGTCTAAGGTTTATTCTACTAATATTTGTGGAAAAGACATTTAGATTTTTCATTACCCTAATTTCCAAATATCCACCCCTTCTTTTTTCTCCTGATGAGAAACATGTCCCTAAAATTTGTATTTAAAAGAATGGCTCTTAGGTCCTGGAGAAGATGGGGGTAAATATATTATAGAGGCGCAGGGAAAGTATTCAACTTTTCTCCAAAGAGTTTTGGGGTGTATTTGTTTATTATTGAAGGTATAGAATAATTAATACCAAAATTCTTTCTTTCTCTTTTCTGGAGAAAAAGAACACCAGTCACTATACCTAAAGAATTAGTTTCACAAATGTTTTCTCCTGCTAATCTATCTTTAGAAAAGCGTTATAAAAAAGGACTTTCACCACTCTTGTTTCTACTAGACCCTGAAGACAGAGATTTAGGAGACTGATATAATAAGAGTTCTTATCTTCTGCCAGCTTTTTGTCAGAGGTGCCAGGATCTCTCAGCTAGTAGCCCTGGAACAAACAGTATCCAGCCAGTGAAGGTCCAATCTGAGCCACCAAAACGAGGGGCAGAAAAGTTTTCCCTTTTTCCATTCGGGTGAAGTTTTGAGGTGATGGTGGGTGGTTTGAGGCTTCTGATGCTGATGGCCAAGAAAGAATTCTTGAAGATGTCTTTAGTGCCAAAAGGTGATTTTATTAAAAAATGGGAACAGGGCACATTGGCAGGAAGAGTTGCACAGGGTTCATGACGGGTAACTTATTATATACCCTCAGGTTTGGAAGGGGTCAGGGTTAGAGTAAGTCTCTAAGGTATTTTGGAAGCAAGGTTTCCAGGTCCCTTAGGGGCTAGTTNAGTCAGATGCTCAGCCTTTGGAGGTGACTCCTCCGGTCTTTTCTGATTCTCTGAGTATGTGTTACTTGTCTCTTCCTGGACGCTGAGTATTTGCTGTAACAGTATGATTGCCAGCATATATCTTGGAGCAGTTGAGATAAAGGAGGTAGACTTCCTGGATCCTCGGATCCTCGAGGTTGGAACAATGTTAAGCTAAGATTCCCTTTTGCCCCTTGCAAAATGTCATCATCAAGGCAGTTGAGCTCCTAGAGGAAGGCCATTCTCCTCATTTCAAGGACTTGTCTATGGGCTGTAGGCAGTGAAGAATTTAATTTTTCATTTGCCTTAGTTTCCCACATTATCATAGCAGGTACTTAAAACCCTTTCCTTTGTTCTTGGGCAGCCAGGAATGTCTGAGGAATATCACACATATTCCACCTGGGTCAGGGATGCTGTTAGCCTGTGTTTTGCCCTCAGCTTACCACACACTCCTTCATCACCTTCTGGGTTCTTTGTCTGGTCTAATAATTAAATTGATATAACAGAGATTAAAAGGAGAAAAACAAACAAGTTTAATAACATGTATACTTCCCGTGTACATGAGAGATACCAAAGAAAACTGAGTAACTCCCCCAAATGGCCCAAAACACTGCCTTAAATACCATCACCAGCTAAAGACCAAAGAAGATGGGGATTGGAAGTTGGAAGGCCAGTTATGGGGGGTGACCAGGAAAACACAGTATACAAGGGTAAGGTTGTTATGCTGATTTAGGTCTTTGTCTCTGTGACAGTTTTTAGAGATTTTGTCGAGTTATCCTTGTCTTCATGGTACAGTGACATAAATACCTTTACAAATGAAGCTGCCTCTTACAAATTTAAATGTCTCTTACAAAAGGAACTTTTACTAATTTTTCAGAGCTTCTCC
>NW_027532286.1:57827-58453 GCF_008692635.1 Crocuta crocuta
CATGTCTGCTCTTTCTTAAAAATAATCAACTTAAAATAATCCTTATGCCTAAGAGACATATTTTGAGGTGGCAATTTCTGCTCTACTTTACCAGTATTCCGGAGATTTAAGACATAAGAGAGATAGAGACTGGTGAGGAATGGGGAAGGAGAAAAAAGAAGAATGAAGCAATTTTCATTTATGTATTATGATTTTTTTACTTGAAGAGTTTATTTTGTCTTCTAANCCTGGAAATCAAGGGCTCCTCATTATCCCAATTTCTGTAGATAACTTCTCTAGATAACTCATAGAGTCTTATGTAAAGAAGAACTTCCTGAACATTTTGTTATTATGAATAGTGGTGGCATGCTAGTCATATATTACCAAAAGTTTCATGTTCTAACTAAATTTTAAAACAATTATGGTGATATAAAGGTATTGCTCTGAATTTAAGAATCATATGTTGGGCTTAATGTGATGCTTGAGCTACCAGTTAGTTTATATCTCTTGGATTACCAAATTTAAAAGAAAATATTTATTTATTTATTTTTAAAATGTTTTATTTATTTCTAGGAGAGAGAAACAGCGTGAGCAGGGGAGGGTCAGGGAGAGAGGGAGTCACAGACTGAAACAGGCTCCAGGCTCCG
>NW_027532286.1:62084-62693 GCF_008692635.1 Crocuta crocuta
TAATAATTAAATTGATATAACAGAGATTAAAAGGAGAAAAACAAACAAGTTTAATAACATGTATACTTCCCGTGTACATGAGAGATACCAAAGAAAACTGAGTAACTCCCCCAAATGGCCCAAAACACTGCCTTAAATACCATCACCAGCTAAAGACCAAAGAAGATGGGGATTGGAAGTTGGAAGGCCAGTTATGGGGGGTGACCAGGAAAACACAGTATACAAGGGTAAGGTTGTTATGCTGATTTAGGTCTTTGTCTCTGTGACAGTTTTTAGAGATTTTGTCGAGTTATCCTTGTCTTCATGGTACAGTGACATAAATACCTTTACAAATGAAGCTGCCTCTTACAAATTTAAATGTCTCTTACAAAAGGAACTTTTACTAATTTTTCAGAGCTTCTCCNTCAACTTAAAATAATCCTTATGCCTAAGAGACATATTTTGAGGTGGCAATTTCTGCTCTACTTTACCAGTATTCCGGAGATTTAAGACATAAGAGAGATAGAGACTGGTGAGGAATGGGGAAGGAGAAAAAAGAAGAATGAAGCAATTTTCATTTATGTATTATGATTTTTTTACTTGAAGAGTTTATTTTGTCTTCTAAGAGAG
>NW_027532286.1:62727-64687 GCF_008692635.1 Crocuta crocuta
CTTTAAGCCCCTGGAAATCAAGGGCTCCTCATTATCCCAATTTCTGTAGATAACTTCTCTAGATAACTCATAGAGTCTTATGTAAAGAAGAACTTCCTGAACATTTTGTTATTATGAATAGTGGTGGCATGCTAGTCATATATTACCAAAAGTTTCATGTTCTAACTAAATTTTAAAACAATTATGGTGATATAAAGGTATTGCTCTGAATTTAAGAATCATATGTTGGGCTTAATGTGATGCTTGAGCTACCAGTTAGTTTATATCTCTTGGATTACCAAATTTAAAAGAAAATATTTATTTATTTATTTTTAAAATGTTTTATTTATTTCTAGGAGAGAGAAACAGCGTGAGCAGGGGAGGGTCAGGGAGAGAGGGAGTCACAGACTGAAACAGGCTCCAGGCTCCGAGCTGGCAGTCAGCACAGAGCCCGACGCGGGGCTCGAACCCACAAACCGCGAGATCATGACCTAAGCGAAAGTCGGACGCTTAACTGACTAAGCCACCCAGGCGCCCCAAATGTTTATTTATTTTTGAGAGAGAGAGTGAGCAAGAGGGGAAGGGAAAGAGAGGGAAAGAGAGAATCCTAAGCAGGGTCTGCACTGTCAGCGCAGAGCTCAATGTGTGGCTCGAACCCATGAATTGTGACATGAGATCATGACCTGAGCTGAAACCAAGAGTCGTATGCTCAACTGACTGAGCCACTCAGGTGCCCCTGGGATTACTACATTTATAACATATATATATCACTGAGCTCTATAAGATGACAGACACTCTAGACATTTATAACAATGTTTCTCAAACTTCATTGTGCTTAAAAATCACCCATGATACTTGTTTGTTTACTTATTCATTCATTCTAGTGATGAGAGCTTCCAAGATTTAGTCTTTTAGTAACTTTCTAGTATGCAATATAGTATTAACTATAGTCACTATGCTATTTATCCTATTTTCATCATTTACTTATTTTATAACTGAAAGATTGTATCTTTTGACTCCTTTTAACCATTGGCAAGCAACAATTTGTTCTCTGTGTCTATGAGCTTATTTTTTTTTAAAGATTCCACATATAAGTGAGATCATACAGTATTTGTCTTTCTCTGTCTGATTTATTTTCCTTAGCATGTTTTCAGAGTCCATCTGTGGTGTTGTAAATGGCAAGATATCATTCTCTTTTGTGGCTGAGTAATACTGCATTATACATATATGCTGCATTTTCTTTATCCATCCATCCATCCATGAAACCTAAGTTGTTTTCATATCTTGGCTATTGTAAATAATGCTGCATTGAACATGGAGATGCATACATTTTTTTGAGTCAGTTTTTTTTTTAAATCTTCAGATAAATATCTGGTAGTAGAATTATTGGATTATATGCTAATTTGCTCAAGTGTGAGTCAGGGGTTACACTCAAACTGGTCTGGGTTGTCTGGGCTGGCTGCAGGTCTTGTCAGGGCAAGAGGTGTTAAGCTATTCCTTAGGAGGTTGTTTTGCTTTCTGTTTGCCTGAGTTAGGAGATAAGCTGGAAAGAAGAGCTTAAGGAAAAATGTGGGACAAAGGTTGGTGAATATAAGCAGGTAGGCAGTAAAGGTCGTTTTGCAGTCTAGTTGGTGATTATCTGCACCCATGTACATTCCCACCAACAGTGCATGAGGGTTTATTTTCCTTCAAATCTTCACCAACATTTTGATAAAAAGCATTCTAAGAGGTATGAGGTGATATCTCATTTTTTCTTTGATTTGCATTTCCCTGATGATTAATGATGCTGAGCATCTTTTCATGTACCTGTTGGCCATCTGGATGTCTTCTTTGAAAAACTTTCTCTTCATGTCTTCTGCCCATTTTTTAATTGGATTGTCTGTCTTCCTTCCTTCCTTCCTTCCTTCCTTCCTTCCTTCCTTCCTTCCTTCCTTCCTTCCTTCCTTCCTTCCTTCCTTCCTTCCTTTCTTTCTTTCTTTCT
>NW_027532286.1:64728-65290 GCF_008692635.1 Crocuta crocuta
CAGGATTTTGATACAAGGCTTATTTATTTAGTGACATTTGATTTTGACAAATTTAAGTTCCTAAACTTTAGTTTCCTAATCTGTAAAACTGAAACAAAAATAGCTGTCTGAACAGCAATTTTGTGGCTACTAAATACTGTGGGCACTAAATAAAATACTTAGATTATTTATTTATGTCTTGATTATTGTGACTAACATATGGTAAGTTCTTTTTAAATGGTCATTACTCTTATTTTTAGATAAAATGCTTCTTCTATTTATATAGTTTTCTGTCTATATCTTAGGATACTATATATTATGAAGTTAATGTTTTTTTTCCTTCTGACAGTATTTCAGAACTTATAATGTATTCATTTTTATTTTGTTATCTAAAGCACAGAAGATAGAAGTACTAGAAAGGGATAGGAATTCCTCACAAAATGGATGAGTGCCCTGAAGCACTCAGCTCTCAGAAAATGGTCTGCTTTCATCCTATCAAATGACATTAAGCTTGTCAGATCAAAACAAGTGCAGGGCATAGCAAAGATGGAGAAAACTGCTGATGCCAAGAAGGTACAATTGG
>NW_027532286.1:65349-69610 GCF_008692635.1 Crocuta crocuta
CTGGAGTCTTAATTGTGAATAAAATAGTACTGTATCACAGGATGGAAAATTAGAAGAACACTCATTATTTCCTAAAACAATATGCCCTAACAGCCACATTGCTTTCTGTTTCTTCTACTGTTTGCTTTATCTTTTCAAATCTCATAGCTCCCTCCTGTGTTTATAGTGGGACTAGAGTTTTCTCATCTGTCCATGATGTATCTCCCCATTAGGTCCACAGACTTTGTAGTTGAGGGACCTTTATTATATGTACTTCCCAGGCATCAAGTTAAAATTAAAATATTTTATAGTCCCTGACAAGTGGCAGGAGAGCATTGGGAAGGAATTTTCAGGAGCAAAGTGCAAGTATTTATTGAAAATCAAGTGTATATTCACTTATTTCTCTCTTTTTAAATCTGGCGTTCTCAGTTTAAAAACTACTTGTGTCAAGTAATATAATTTTTATTAACCTATTTGGAAGCTACTGACATAGAGTAAGTAGTGTATATCACTAAAATTAATTTACTACACATTTCTCAAGTGGTTATGTGTAACTTACTATGCAAAATACCATGGGGTGGGTGGTGGTTGGAAACAAAGACCCAGTTACTCTCTCAAAGGCTTATAATTCTGAATGGGATATTTATACCATGGAAGGAGCACATTACCTTACTTGGCGCCAAGTTTGACTCTGCCTCTAACTACCTATACAATCTCTGGGCATGGTGCTTACCTTTAGGCAGAGGATTACAGTTACCTCATCTGTTTAATGAGGGGAATAGATTGAGCCAATGCTTCCCAAATTTCGGTACTTACAAATTCACATGGGACATTGTTAAAAATATAGATGCCCGGGCTCTGAATGTTCTGATTAAGTACATTTGGAGCAGGTTCCAGGAATCTATCTATCTATCTATCTATCTATCTATCTATCTATCTATCTATCAGCAGTCTCTACACCCATGATTGGGCTCAAACTCAAGACCCCTAGATCAAGAGTCGCATGCTATACTGACTGACCCAGCCAGATATCCCCTGGTGATTCTTTTTATCAGGCAAGCTATGGATATATGGAGACATATATTTCCTAAGTTTGTTCTATCTAGAATATTCCATGACTATGTTTTTTTTTTTTTAAATACAATGAAATGTGTGGTGTCAAATGAATTATAAGCACATGCTACTGGAATTTATTAAAGGTGGCACTAGTTTTGTCTTAGATGATCAGGGAAGGATATAAACTTTAAAACATGGTTTAAATATATAGAAAAGGAAGAAACTATAGCAGTTAGGGGTGCAAAACAAAAAAAGATAGAGAATAACAAAAAGAAATACAATGATATAGAGTAGTGAAAAAAATACAAAATAAGTTTGGCAGTACACCCTCTATTTATTTAGAACATTGGATTATTTAATGGACTAGTACAAGGTAAAACTGAAAGTATAGATTAGTTTATATTAAGAAGTAGCTTGATTTGTGGCTATGAAGTCTCGTGTGTGCGTGTGTGTGTGTATGTGTGTGTGTGTATGTGTATGTGTATTCACTCCATTAAAAGGTTTTGACTAGATAGATTTTTATATTGGAAGAGAAATATATTAGAAATAGGAGAAATGAAGATAGAATAGGGATACCACTAGTAAGAGTTTTAATTGTTAAGGTNATTCACTCCATTAAAAGGTTTTGACTACATAGATTTTTTTATTGGATGAGGAATATATTAGAAATAGGAGAAATGAAGATAGAATAGGGATACCACTAGTAAGAGTTTTAATTGTTAAGGTGAGAAATGAATCACTAATATGTACACTAAAAGTAAAAAAAAAAAAAAACATGATTATAGTCAAGGCTGAGGAGAAGACAGGGTTGGGGGTGGAAAGGAGCACCCTGAGTAGAGAAAACTGTGACATAGGTAGAATTTTTCCTTTACCTGTTAAAATTTCAGGAGTTGGCAAATTTAATTTTAAACATTTTTGAATCATGTATACCTTTCAAATATTAAAATATATTTGTAGGAGCAATGCATTTATCTTTCCAACACTGATGTTTCTTTCTTTCAGTCTCACAGTGTTCTTCATATTGTACAGTCCTGTCAGCATCCTTTTATCTAGTTTTACATGGACAGGGATTGTTTAGGAGAAGTCCTACTTTTATTGCTGGGAGCCACACTGGCCTCTCTGATGGCAGTCACAGCAAGGAAATGGCAGTGTTTGCACAGCTCCTGCTGTGAGAAATGAAAACNCTACTTTTAAAAGACCGCCAAATAAAACCAAGATGTTCCATGTTATCTTTTCTTCCTGACTTAGTCTACAATATCTCTGGTTCAAGTGTAGTCAAAGAGTTTCACAGGTAGTTTTTATCCCTTCCCTACCACCTTGCTCTAATTAGGAATTGTCCCTCTTGTGTCTGCTTCATCCCACATGTTTTGGGCTATTATATCTTTTAGGAAGTGTTTGGATGTAGCAACTATAATCATTGCCAACCCTTTCCATAACTCTTGGCTCTCACTTCAGTCTTGAAACGTCTGAATAGGCAGGCATGAATAGGACCATTTATGAGCTGTCATTAAGTAGTACCAGGCATGAGTCACCTTGAGCATAGTACTCCCACAGCATCAGCAGTAACAAATGAGGAAATACTAGAAAGAAGGCCAAAGGAATCTGTGTCATATTCATTCTGGAATACTCTTTATTAAGGGTGATATTTACTTGTTCTGTCTGTGGCAGGTTTTAGGATTTTGTAAAATGTATGGGGCTCATTTAATAGTTATTCTACTCACTTTGTGAGTTGAATTTGACTTCAAATTGTTTTAGGTCTCTGTATTACTTTCGTAAATCATCACAAACTTGGTGGTTTGAAACAACAACAGTTTCTCCTTTACAATCTGTGGACGAGAAGTCCCAAATCAAGGTGTTAGCAGCATTGGTTCCTTCTGGAAACTCTGAGAAAGAATCCAATGACTCTCAGCTTCTGGTGATTGCCTGAAATACTTGGTGTTCTTTGGTTTGTGGCAGCAGAGGTTGGTGAATCTCACCTTTCATCTTTTTTTTTTTTAACTCTTTTTAAACTGATGCTATTATACGGTTGATAGAAATAAGACATTGGTATGTATGCATGTATTTATGTTTATTTATTTTTGAGAGAGAGAGAGAGAGAGCAAGTGGGGAAGGGGCAGAGAGAGAAGGAGACACAGAATCTGAAGCAGTCTCCTTCAACTATGCTGACAGCTCAGAGCCTGACGCAGGCCTTGAACCCACAAACCATGAGATCATGACCTGAGCCGATGTCCAGTGCTTAACCTACTGAGCCACCTAGGTGTTCCTCTCCCTTCATCTTCACATGGTTTTCTCTATGTCTCTCTCTCTGTCCTCTTTGTGTCCAAATTTCTTCTTTATCTTAAAAAGACATTAGTCACTGAATTTAATAACTACCATGAATCCTGGATGATTTTATTTAAAAACCTTTAACTAGTTACATCTACAAAAACTATCTTCACATTCTGAGGTTGGTCCACATTCTGGGTGGACATGAATTTTTGGGGTGACAGTATTTAAGCCACTACAGGACAATTATAACTTGTTTTCAATTTTTTTTCTTTTGTAAAATCTTACACAGCATTCCACTACATAAAACTTGTAAATACAGTGTTGAAATTAGTTGAAAAAGGAAACTTCAAAAGCTGAGCCTTATCCTCACTTTCTGTTAAAAAGAAAACAATGTGCCCAAAATGGTGTCACTTAAGTTAGGCCAGGTCATCAAATCAGGTCCTAATACCTAACCTTTCTACAGTTTCAACCTCCCCCAAAAATGAAGTCTTAACTATTTCAGTCAGAAATTTTCTGATAAGCACCACTAAGATAATCTGCCACATTGGCTCTTTCCATTTCCCCAGAGAAAGATGATAATCCACCTACTAAGACATTTTTGTCCTCAAATGAAGGTGACCTCACCTAAAATCCTTTATTCTGTTTATGACTTCCTTGTCTGGCTTTTAACAGCCTTCCCTTTCTGTAGCCCTTCAGAGCTCCTCCTTGTTTGCTCCATGGAATGCTGCCCAATTCATGAATAGATTCATAAAGACCATTAGATCTTGAAAATTCACTAGATTGAACTTTTGTTATCTAATACTTCTCATAGTTATTTTGGGGGCATCAAGATAAAATTTAAGGGCAACATGGTGATACATTTAGTAATCAATGAATAGCAACAATGTCAGGAAGGATTATTTCTCTCAAGAATGACAAATTTTTGGATAGTTTGTTCTAGTTTTGAGAAGTATGCTGG
>NW_027532287.1:0-458 GCF_008692635.1 Crocuta crocuta
AACTAATTTGACAATAAACTATTTGTAAAACAATAAATAAATAAAAGGTAGAAGGTTGAGACACTTTAGAAGATATATCAAACATAGAGTCCAGCTCTATTGGCCCCTCGGACACTGGTTGTCAGCGAAATCTTGCCCCAGACTACTTCAGAAGACACAGGTAAAAAAAATCTCTCTCTCCAGACACTCAAGTATTTATGAGGTCACAGTTCTACATACACCGTACAAGGCTGTATCTCCCAAACCTTTGTCTTTCAACCACCCTCCAACCAAAGCAAACCTACTATATCCTGCTGACTTAAACTCTGGTTGTGCATCAGGTGATCTTAGGAAATCACTTTTGTGGCAAAAAGGGCAGGACACTAAAAAGGATAAGAATTTGTCAGTAGTTCAAATCAAGTATTCTGACCTTAAAATTAAAGAAATTTATTTTTTCAGGAAAGACATAAAGCTTTTCC
>NW_027532287.1:568-5718 GCF_008692635.1 Crocuta crocuta
TACCCAATCCCACTACATTTTAATAGTTTCAGATGAAAAATTTTTTTTTCAAATAGGCCAAACACATTTCCATAACTTCCTTTGTGGTACCCTGTTTTAGAGCTTTAAATAATCTTGCCAGAAATTTTTCTTTTTTCAGATTTCTAAACCAAAAGTCTTGTGCTAAACTATTTTCAGCAACTGAATTATCAAAGTAATTGAAAATGGAATTTAAAAAGTTTTAAAAGAACTTCAGAACCTCAGACCTTTTTACTACCTAACAATGAATTGTTATAGTATTCTGGTTGTTGTAAGAACCTTTTAAGATATTTGAAATATTAATATCATAACACTACCCAAACCTCATCACTGCCAAAAGTGAAATAGAAACATGAAATAGGCATTAGTTAAGTGGTCTTATATTGAAAAATCAGTAAGTGACTAAATCTGAAAATAATCTCAAGATCTTCATCTCTGCGTCTGATTCCTTATGTGAAAACCCTGTGCTTCAGTACTTTTCTAATCAAAATATTAACTCGGGATTTATTTGAAATTAAAATGCAGCATGTAAAAAGAGAGAAGTTCAGAAAACATTTTTGTTTTTATTGACTTATGATAGATTTATTAAAGTGGTAATGTGTATATACATATGTGTGTATGTGTGTGTGTGTTCAAAATTCAAAAGCTACAGAATATTCCTAGTCATCCACTTCATCTCCCTAGAGGTACCATGTTATCAATTTATTATATCTCCAAGACATAGTTATGCATTTATGAGTAAATATGTGTATTCTCTTCTCTGCTTTTTTCACAAATCAATTTTATTTATTTACTTACACGTAGGCTCCATCCCCAACATGAGGCTTGAACCCACAACCCTGAGATCAAGAGTCTCATGCTCTACTAACTGAGCCAGCCAGGCGCCCCTTTTTTCACAAATTATACTATTCTATACACACTTTTCTGCACCTTGCATTTTTCTCTCCTTCATATCTTTGAGATTTTTCTGTATTACTCCAAAAAGAGTTTCCTCATTCTTTATTCCTGCCCAGTATTTCATTGTATTTATTATATTAATGGACACTTAGGTAATTTATAATTTTTTTAAGAGAGAGCACTAGTAGGGGGAGGGATAAAGGGAGAGAGAGAGAATCTTAAGCAGGGCTTAATCCCACCACCCTGGGATCATGACCTGAGGTGAAACCAAGAATTGGAAGCTCAACTGTCACCAGGTTCCCTGGTCATTTCCAATCTTTGGGACAAACAATACTGTCACATATGGTCAAGTGTGTCTTTAGAAGAAAATCCAAAAAGTGCACTCACCAGGTCAAGGGATATGTTATTTCAAATTTAAATATTGCCAAATGACTTCCCTGGAAGTAGTTAACAGTTACCCCCTAGTGATGTAAGAGCATGCTTTTCTCCCCACATCCTTGCCTGCACAATGTGATATTCATTCTACAGATATTAATTGAATTCTTGCTATGGCCCAGGCACTATTTTAGGTAATTAGGAAATATCAATGAATAAAATAAACCAAAATCTCTAGTGGGGTTTGTAATCTACCAGAGGAGAAAAACAATACAATGTATCATAATATATAGTATAAATAAATATAAAATCATATAGTATGTTAGAAGCTGGAATATGTTCTGGGATAATGATCAGAGTATGAGGAATCAGTAATGTGGTTATGTGACCAAGGGGTACAATTTTAAATAGAATGGTTAATAGTAGGCTTCATTGAGGCGATATTTGAGCAAAGACTTGAAAGAAGTGAGGGAGTTAATTATGTAGACCTGGGGAAAGAATATTATCAGCAGAGGAAATAGACATTTCAAAAGCCATAAGGTGGGGCACCTGGCTGGCTCAGTCAGTGGAGCATGTGACTCTTGATTTCAGGGTTGCAAGTTTGAGGTTGTGAGTTTGGCGTAGAGATTACTTAAATTAATAAATCTTTAAAATGAAAATTTTAAAAAGTCATAAGGCACTAGGGTTGCCCAGTGTATTCTAGGAACCAAAAGACCAGGATGACTGGGGTGGGATGAGAAAGGAGAAATAAGCAAATGAAGGCAGAGGGAAATGAATTTTTTGAGAGACCAGATCCAGATTCCCAGTGACTTGTAAGCCGTGACAAAGAGTTTGACTTAACTCTGAAATGGGGAGTCACTTAAGTATTTCCAAACTTTTGGATTTTTGACAACTGAATAGGTTTAAAAAGTGTTTTTCAGTGGTTTAGGTCTGCATTTTTTTCTTCTTAGAAAGGTTGAGCACCTTTTGATGTCTTAAAGCTGTTATTTCCTTTCTTTTTATTTATTTTTTTTAATATTTTTTTTACAAATAGTTTATTGTCAAGTTGGTTTCCATATAATACCCAGTGCTCATCCCCAAAAGTGCCCTCCTCCATGCCCATCTCCCTCCCCCTCCTCCACACACCCATCAGATCTCAGTTTGTTCTCAGTATTCAAGAGTCTCTCATGGTTTGCCTCTCTCCCACTCCCCCACTATTTCCCTCCTTCTTCCCCCATGGTCCTCCATTAAGTTCCTCCTAATCCTCCTATACGTGCAAACATATGGTATTTGTCCTTCTCTGCCTGACTTATTTCGCTCAGCATAACACCCTCAAGGTCCATCTATGTTGCTACACATGGCCAGATTTCATTCTTTCTCATTCTTAAGTATTCAAATCCTTTCCTCATTTTGAATGTTCAGTCTTTTTCATGTTGATTCATAGGAACTTTTATATATTGACGAAATTAGTCTTTGGTCTGTTATATGTTGTTACAAATTCAGTTAACACATAAAATGGTCTAACTACATGGGTTTCACTCTTGTCTATGGCATTTCAAATTTTAGGACCATAGCAATAACAGTGTGAGAGTATATAGAAATTAATTCATGATTCTCTATTCCTGCATCTTATTTTTTTAATCAAATATACAGAGAAAAATAGTTTCTGAAATGAACAAAATGCTTAGAAGTCCTTAGGTGCATTTTAAAAAATGTTTATTTACTTATTTTTGAGAGAGAAAAAGGGGGTGTGGAGGAGTAGACAGAGAGGGGGAGAGAGAGAGAGAGAGCGGATGAGAGAGAGAGAGAGAAAGAGAGAGAATCCCAAGCAGGCTCCACACTGTGACACTTAGTGGACATAGCCACCAAGGAGCCCCTTAGTTGCATTTTTTTAATTAACAGAGCTAATCAATAAAAGCAGGTAATGGAAAAAATATCTTAAGTATCATAGCATACATACATGACCAGTCTATTTCCTTTATTTTATAGCATACATTTTACTTATTAGGTTAATTTTTGGAATAAGTACACAGTTCAAAGGATACCAAAGATGCACAGTAAAAGGTAAATTTCCTTATTTTTATCTCACCACTATTGAATTTCTCTTTCCTCATGCACTACAGTTCCCAGTTTCTTATATATCCTTCCAGAGACATCTTATACAGATGTGTGGGTTTATATAATCTTCAGTCTGCTTGCTCTAAGTGGACGCATTCCTAACCTCAATTATTCAATGTAAATTCATGCATTTATGAGTTAGCTCACCTGGGTGGCTCAGTAGTAAAGTGTCCGGCTCAGGTCATGATCTCGCAGTTCATGGATTTGAGCCCCACATCGGGCTCTGTGCTGACAGCTCAGAGCCTGGACCCTGCTTCAGATTCTGTGTCTCCCTCTCTCTCTGCCCCTCTCTCACTTGTGTTCTGTCTCTCTCTCAAAAATAAACATTAAAAAAAAAGAATTAGCTATATTGATGGGGATGACATGTTTTAAGATTTGGAAGTAAAGATTAGGATCAGTTGTTTCTGGTACAGTAGGAAAACAGTAAAGGAAATAGTTATAATTGTTATTTGTATGGAAGTTTCACATAATTTTTTCCCTTGCATTAGTTGTATAATTTAGACATTATTGTTATTGCCATTTTACAGATGAGGAAACAGGCTCAGAGAGGTTAAAGAATTTGCCAGAGAGCACAGAATCAGTAAGTAGCACAACTAGGACTTAAACTCAAGTTTCTTGATTCTAATTCTCTGCACTTTCTTTGGTAGCTCCATAGGGAACAGCCTTAGCTATTTCAAAGAAGGAAAACATCAGTTTCTCTAAACTGAATGAGGAAATTGAAATGAGGCAAAAAGCAATAGGTGTAATCTCACCAAGGCTATTTGTTATTGCTATCTTTGAATGTTACATATATCCCTCTCATATGGTTTGACTTTTCCATCAGGATCCTTTGCTTTGGGCTAATATGTGGGGTGGTTTTTACTTAATAATGTTCAGTTTTCCAGCTTCCCTGGGATTAAGGGTGAGCAAAATTATTCTAGGTATGCATGGGTTCAGGAAACAAAAATGATCCTAAGTTTTGGTCCTGGGTAGAATTAACTCTGTGTCAGTAAAATCTCTTAAAGGAAAACTTAAAATGCCATCCTGACATACCTTCTTGTGACCAAATTGAGTGCCCCAGACATAGATTTTGATGGATAAAGATCTTAGAATTGCATTTTTAAGTTAAATTGGACTTTTTAGTTTGTTTCCTTATCCAAAGACTAAAGTAAGAGGAGTAAAAATCACTTAATTGTCCTTGTGAGTAGGACTGGCACTACTTTCCTGGTAGGGACCCAGCTCAAGGACCATCCCTTTAGTTTTCCTTTTGAGGAACAAGAACAGTAAGAATGAGGAGGCCAGGTCATGCCCCTCCCCTTCAACTCTCAAATGCTTTTTTTTTTTTTTTTTGACNNATATGAGCATGTATGTGCACACCAAGTAACTGCTTAGGGCACAGCAAAGCTGGGGGACAAAAAAAATTTTTTGAAGGAATTTCAAAATGAAATAGCCGTGTTGAAAAAAACAATCAGGGGCGCCTGGGTGGCTTAGTCGGTTAAGCGTCCGACTTTCGCTCAGGTCACGATCTTGCGGTTCGTGGGTTCGAGCCCCGCGTCGGGCTCTGTGCTGACTGCCAGCTCAGAGCCTGGAGCCTGTTTCAGTCTGTGACTCCCTCTCTCTCTGACCCTCCCCTGCTCACGCTGTCTCTCTCTCTCCTAGAAATAAATAAAACATTAAAAAAAATTAAAAAAAAAACAACAGTCAGAACTCTGTTGCACTTTCTTTTTGTTGTTTTTTTGTTGTTGTACTTATTTTGTTTAGAATTGTTTGTATTTTAAATTACA
>NW_027532288.1:0-1128 GCF_008692635.1 Crocuta crocuta
TAGGATCTTGTTAAAAATGCTGATTTCTGCCCTCTGCCCCCCAGAGCTGCTGACTTAGAATCTGCATGTTAACACACACACGCACACACACACACACACACACACACACACACACCTGGGACACCTGGGATTCGTGTGCACACTGGTTTGGTTAAGTGGCAAGTGGGGATAGGGGAAAGGGGGTGGGCAGCCAGTGGAGGCTGACATACTGTGGAGCCCTGGTTACAAAGCACAGAAATCTATCCACTCAGAAGAGCTCGTGTGAGCTGGAGGGCAGCGATCAGAAGAATGGGGATTTGGCCACCCCGGGGCAGCTCCCTTCCCCCTCCCCCGACCTCATTCTCTGATCTTCTCTCTGCCTCCTACCTCCTCCCCTACCTCCTCCAAGGCCTTGATTTAACCCCTGTCCCTAGTGCACTGTGCACTAGCCAAGGCAGCATCTGGGTCTCTCAATTTAGACTCCCCTAGAGGATCTGACTGACTGGCTCAACACCCTCAATCCAGAGCAGCCCAGTCAGCCACGGAGGAGGCTTCCTAGGAGCAGACTTGAATACCTCGCTTTTCCCAGGTGCAGGCGGAGTTGCGGTGGAAGTGGCGGCGCTGGCACCTGCAGGGCTTCTTGGGCTCGGACCCCAAATACCAGCACCCTTCTGGAGGCAGCACCAGGGTCACGTGCAGCAGGCAGGTCTCCATTCTGACCCGCGTCAGCCCCGGCGCATGCCGTTCCTCCAGCTCCCAGGCGGAAGTCTCCCCGGTCTGACCGCCAGGCGCTCACGAGCCTCCACCAGCCGTTCCTTCCGCATCTCCCACCCCGGGTGGCACTGGGCACCGAGGCCTGCCCGGGGGACACCAGCCCCAGCCCTGGGCTCAGAGGCTGACCTGGCCCCCAGGCTACTGTCTGGACGCCCCTAAAGAACTCTGCCCTTGTGCTTTCCTGAGGAGAGTAGGGTGCACNCCCTGCATCCTGTGGCCCCATGGCTTCCTGCCCATGCTTCAGCCAGAAGACACCCTCAGGACTGTAAACCGGCTGTGCAACAATAAATGTTGGGTTGAATCGGCTTGGTTTCCCTGGTGGTTGATGTTCCTTGTGACCTAAAATGGAGACCAGCTCTCAACTTTTGGCCATTT
>NW_027532289.1:0-309 GCF_008692635.1 Crocuta crocuta
TCTCAGGGGAAAAGCTCTCAGTTTTTCCCTGTTGAGGATGATGTTCGCTGAGGACTTCTCATTCATGGCTTTGATGATGTTTAAGTAGGTTCCTTCTATCCCGACTTTCTCTAGAGTCTTTATTAAGAAGGGCTGCTGTATTTTGTCAAATGCTTTTTCTGCATCTATGGACAGGATCATGTGGTTTTTATCTTTTGTTTTATTGGATGTATCACACTGATTGATTTGCGAATGTTGAACTATCCCTGTAACCCAGGAATGAATCCCACTTGATCTTGGTGGATAATTCTTTTTATGTGCTGTTGGATT
>NW_027532289.1:545-886 GCF_008692635.1 Crocuta crocuta
TTGGGAGATTTGTTGGGAGATTTTTGATAACTGATTCGATTTCTTCACTGTGCAGATTTTCTACTTCTTCCCGTGTGAATTTTGGTAGTGAGTGTGTGTTTAGGAATTTGTCCATTTCTTCTAAGTTGTCCAATTTGTTGGCATATAATTTTTCATAGTATTTCCTGATGATTGCTTGTATTTCTGAGGGGTTGGTTGTATATGTGCTGCTGAAGCGAGCACTCTGAGGGGTTGGTTGTAATAAGTTCATTTTCATTCATAATTTTGTCTATTTGGGTGCTCTCTCTTTTCTTTTTGAGAAGCCTGGCTAGAGGTTTGTCAATTTTGTTTATTTTTTCAAA
>NW_027532289.1:1275-1479 GCF_008692635.1 Crocuta crocuta
ATTGATTTCAAGTTTCAAAGCATTATGATCTAACAGTGTGCATGATATGATCTCAATTCTTTTATATTTATTGAGGGCTGCTTTATGTCCCAGTATGTGATCAGTCTTGGAGAATGTGCCATGCGCACTTGAGAAGAAAGTAAATTCCCTGGCTCAGGGTGTAAAGTTCTAAATATATCCGACAGATCCATCTGGTCCAATGTG
>NW_027532290.1:0-737 GCF_008692635.1 Crocuta crocuta
TTAAAGTCCCCTGCTATTAGCACATTCTTACCTATAAGTTTGTTTCTGTTGGTGATTAATTGTTTTAACTATTTAGGTGCTCCCATATTTGGTGCATAGACATTTATGATTGTTAGTTCTTCCTGATGGATAAACCCTGAAATTATTATGTAATGCCCTTCCTCATCTCTTGTTATTGTCCTTAATTTAAAGTCCAGTTTGTCTGATATAAGTATAGCTACTCCAGCTTTCTTTTGATTTCCAGTAGCATGATATATATTTCTCCATCCCCTTACTTTTAATTTGAAGGTATCTCCCAGTCTAAAATGAGTTTCTTGTAGACAGCATATAGATGGATTTTGTTTTTTTATCCATTCTGCTACCCTATGTCTCTTGATTGGAGCATTCAGCCCATTTACATTCAGTGTTATTATTGAAATATGTGGGTTTAGAGTCTTTGTGTCCTTTGTGGGGTTCATGCTTGTGGTGGTGTCTCTGGTATCTTTGTTCCTTGCAACATTTCCTTCATAGCGCCCCCCTCAGGATTTCTTGTAGGGCTGGCTTAGTGGTGACAAATTCTTTCAATTTCTGTTTNTTTCAATTTCTGTTTATGTGGAAAGACTTTTATCTCTCCTTCTATTTTGAATGAAAGTCTTGCTGGATAGAGGATTCTTGGCTGCATTATTTTTTCTGTTCATCACATTGAATATCTTCTGCTATTCCTTTCTGGCCTGCCAAGTTTCAGTAGATAGCTCTGT
>NW_027532291.1:0-563 GCF_008692635.1 Crocuta crocuta
GTAGTTCTCTTTTTTTGCTGGGTCTCTGTCTGGCTTGGGAATCAATGTTATGCTGGAATTGTAGAACGAGTCTGGAAGTTTTCCTTCGATTACTATTTTTTGGAATAGCTTGAGAAGAATGGGTATTAACTCTGATTTAAATGTCTGGTAGAATTCCCCAGGGAAGCCATCTGGCCCAGGGCTCTTATTTCATGGGAGGTTTTTGATAACTGATTCAATTTCTTCACTAGTTATGGGTCTGTTCATATTTTNGGTCTGTTCATATTTTCTCTCTTCTCGGGTGAATTTTGGTAATGAGGGTGTATTTAAGAATTTGTCCATTTCTTCTACGTTGTCCAGTTTGTTGGCATATAATTTTTCATAATATTCCCTGATAATTGCTTGTATTTCTGAGAGATTGGTTTTAATAAGTCCATTTTCATTCATGATTTTGTCTATTTGGGTGCTCTCTCTTTTCTTTTGAGAAGCCTGGCTAGTCTACGGCCATACCACCGTGAACATGCCCGATCTCGTCTGAGAAGGCTGGCTAGAGGTTTGTCAATTTTGTTAATTTTTTCAAAAAA
>NW_027532292.1:0-1140 GCF_008692635.1 Crocuta crocuta
CAATGTGATGAACGGAAAAAATACGCAGCCAAGAATCCTCTATCCTGAAAGCCTGTCATTCCGAATAGAACGAGAGATAAAAGTCTTTCCAAATAAACAAAAATTGAAAGAATTTGTCACCACTAAACCAGCCTTACAAGAAATCCTGAGGGGGCCTCTCTGGGGGAAGTGTTGTAAGGAATGAAAGACACCAGAGACACCATCACAAGCATGAATCCCACAAAGGACACAATGACTCTAATACCACAAATTTCAATAATAACACTGAATGTAAATGGGCTGAATGCTCCAATCAAAAGACATAGGGTAGCAGAATGGATAAAAAAACAAAATCCATCTTTTGCTGTCTAGAAGAAACACATTGTAGACTGGAAGATACCTTCAGATTAAAAGTAAAAGGATGGAGAAATATCTATCATGATACGGGAAGTCAAAAGAAAGCTGGAGTAGCTATACTTATATCAGAGAAACTGGACTTTAAATTAAAGACAAAAGCAAGAGATGAAAAACGGCATTATATAATAATTACAGGGTCTATCCATCAGGAAGAACAAACCATTTTAAATATCTACACACCGAATATGGGAGCACCTAAATATTTAAAACAATTAATCACAAACAGAAACAACCTTATAGATGAGAATGCGCTGATAGCAGGGGAATTTAATACTCCACTTACGGCAATGGATAGATCAACCAAACAGAAAATAACTAAAGAAACAATGGACATTAATGACACATTTGACCAGGTGGATCTGACAGATATATTTAGAACTCTACATCCTGAGGCCATGGAATTCACTTTCTTCTCAGGTGTGCATGGCATATATCTAAAAAAGAACACATACTGGGACATAAAGCAGCCCTCAGTATATATAAAAGAATTCAGATCATACCATGCACCCTTTCACATCATAATGCTTTGAANCGTTGAAACTTGAAATCAATCACAGGAAGAAGTTTGGAAAACGTCCCAAAACCTGGAGGTTAAAGAACACCCTAGTAAAGAATGAATGGGACAATCAGGCAATGAGAGAAGATATTAAAAAATATATGGAAACAAATGGAAAAGAAAATACATCAATTCAAACTATAGGATGCAGCAAAAGCAGTCCTAAGAGGAAAGTACATTGCACTCCA
>NW_027532293.1:0-525 GCF_008692635.1 Crocuta crocuta
CCATATAACACCCAGTGCTCATCCCAACAAGTGCCTCCACCCATGCCCATCACCCCCCTTCCCCTCATTCCCACCCCTATCAGCCCTCAGTTTGTTCTCAGCATTCAAGACTGTCTCATGGTTTGCCTCCCTCCTTCTTCCCAACTATTTTTCCCCTTCTTCTCCCCCATGGTCCTCTGTTAAGTTCCTCCTAATCCACCTATAGGTGCAAACATATGGTATCTGTCCTTCTCTGCCTGACTTATTTCACTCAGCGTAAAACCCTGAGTTGTTCCATCCATGTTGCTACACATGGTAGTGTTAGCAGCACTACTGCTGGGTCATAGGGGAGTTCTATTGTTAATTTTTTGGAGATCCTCANAATATTCTTTTGAGTTAAGTTCAACAGTATAGCCAAGAGAGTAAAAGGATTTCCTCAATTATGCCAACCTCAAGGTTGTCTAGACATTTGTCATATAATGAAATCAGTGAAGCTAACATTGAACATGAGAGGAATAATTAAGATGGTCAAAATGGATTTTTGTA
>NW_027532294.1:0-2254 GCF_008692635.1 Crocuta crocuta
AAGCATTTGACTCTTAATTTGGGCTTAGGTCGAGATCTCACAGTTGCTGAGATTGAGCGCTGCATCACACTCTGCACTGGGTGTGGAGCCTGCTTGGGATTCTCTCTCTCTCTCTCTCTCTCTCTCTCACATTCTCTCCCTCTCTGCCCCTCATCCACTCACACACGTGCCTCTCTCTCTCAAAATATAGACATTAAATAAAAGATAACCTTTTATTTACCGAGGCATGGATAGGAGCTGCAAGTAGCTGGCNCAGAGCCCACTTGACTGAAGACACTCATCTGTCATCTATGACTCTTCCACCCGCTGCATTTGTTTGTTCATCCCACACACATCTGCATACCATTTATAGGCCTGATACTGTGCTGGGCACAGAAGGAGCAGCAGAGAAAGATGGCCAGGGGCTCACAGGAGAAAGAGATCCATTGGCCTGGGTGCTAGACCAGTGTTTCCCAACCTGTGAAACCATGCATCTTTGAGGAGCCTCTGCATTAATGCAGAGGCCTCGGCATGGAAAGCAGGCCTCAACCCCAGACTAAATAAATAGTCCAGATGCTTTCTGGAGGTAGCATAGTATCGTAGTCAAGAGTAGGACTTTGGAGCTAGACTGCCTCGGTTCAAATCTCAGCCCTGACAGTTTCTCATTTTGTCATGTATGTTTGCTCACCTAGATAATAGGGATAAATGGTAATATTTATGTAAGAGGGAGCATATGTGAAGTATGTAAATGTTTGATCAGTATTACATGTACCTCACAATTTCCTAATATCTGTATTATATATGATGTCTATATGATATATAATAATAAATGTATTTCAAAATGTAACTAATCTGAAGCAGTTTATTGTCATTCTGTATTTTCTCAATCAAGTAATGCCAAGATGTAAAATTACTGTCAAGTGAGGGCATCATGATTGATTTGGATGGACAAAAGAAAGGATGGCAGGCCTCCTTAATGCATTGCCTCTTGACCGTGGTGTTTCTCCAGCCATTTGTCTAGCTCGACTGAGGATGAGATTCAGAATTTGGTGGGCCTAGCTTCTCATCCCAGCCCGACTCCTCTGTCAGTCATTCACAAAACATTTATGAGGAACCTAATTATACTAGGCCAAGATGAGACACTACCTTTTAGCTGGGAAACTTAGAACAAATTACTTCACCAGCCTACATCTCAATTTGCTCACCTGTAGAATGGACACCTAACACCTAGTTTGTTTCGAAAGTTAGGTAATTAACATCTGTAAAATCATCTAGCACAGGGCGTGGCACAGAGAAGATGCTCAGTAAATGGCCACTATTTTCCTAATTCATGAAATGGCAATTGAAAAATGGCCAAGTTATAACTTGCCTAATCTAACTATGAAAAATTGTATAAGGTTTCATGGGAGTCACAAGAGGTGAAATGTACCCTGCCCTCTTCAAGCAGGGGCTGGGAAGATTATAAAAATTAGACCCCATAAATCAGATCGTGCCCCAGGACTGCTGCCATCCTTTGTGAGAAAGAGCCCAGCACATGGGCACTGGTAGGAGAAATCTAGACTGGAAATGCTCGATGGCTTGGAATTTAATCAGGTTGGGTGTCAATGTTTACTTGTAGATATGACTCCCAAAGGGGCTCTGACCTATATCAATATCCTTTAGATAAACATGTGGGCCAAAGAGAAGAGGAGACGGGCTCTGAGGGCTGGGCTGAAGGATGGGAGAATGACGTGAGGCAGACCAAGAACATCAATTAACCTGAGGCCCAGAACATTCATTTGTAATCTCATCCCTGTGGCTGAAATGACCTTCCAACATATGCATAAAGAACACTTCAGCAATGATGATAAATCCCCCCCACATCAGGCATCAGGCTGACATGACATGTGCCAAGAACTTTCTAGAAGCTAGTTACACATCTCTCAACCTGGCATGGAGGTTACAGGGAGGAACGTGTTGGACAAAGACACTACCCTTATGGAGCTTGCAATCTAGGAGGGGAGACAAATAAGCACATGAACATAAAATATAATATCAAGGGGTGGTAAACACTATGAAGCAAAATGAATCAGGGTAAGGGGTCCATGAGTGACACAGTAAATGAGGCTGGGTGTAGAAGTGCTTTTTTAAGATAGAGTGGACAAGAAAAGTGTCTCCAAAGAGATGACTTTTGAACAGAAGGGCGAATATGGCAGGGGAGTGCGCACTGTGAAGGTCTGGGGAAAGTGCTACAGTCAGATGACCAAACAAGTGCAAAGGCAAAGGCATAAAGGAG
>NW_027532295.1:0-763 GCF_008692635.1 Crocuta crocuta
GTCCATAGATGCAGAAAAAGCATTTGACATAATACAGCATCCCTTGTTAATGAAGACCCTCGAGAAAATTGGGATAGAAAGAACTTACTTAAACATCATAAAAGGCATCTATGAGAAGCCCTCAGCTAACATCATCCTCAATGGGGAAAACCTGAGAGCTTTCCCCCTGCGATCAGGAACACAAAAGGGATGTCTACTCTCACCATTCTCACTCAGTGTCATTGTGCTAGAAGTCTTAACATCAGCAATCAGACAACAAAAGGAAATAAAAGGCATCAGAATGGGCAAAGAAGTCAAACTTTCACTTTTCACAGATGACATGATACTCTACATAGAAAACTCGACAGACTCCACCAGAAGCCTACTAAAACGGATCCATGAATTCAGCAAAGTCGCAGGGTACAAAATCAACATACAGAAATCAGTTGCATTTTTATACACCAACAATGAAGCAACAGAAAGAGATATCAAGAAACTGATCCCATTCACAATTGCACAAAAAAACATAAAATACCTAGGAATAAACCNCTAACCAAAGATAAAGGATATCTGTATGATGAAAACTAGAGAAAACTGATGAAGGAAATTGAAGAAGATACAAAGAAAGGGGAAAACATTCCATGCTCATGGACAGGAAGAATAAATATTGTTAAAATGTCATAACTACCCAAAGCAATCTACACATTCAATCAATCCCAATCAGAATTGCACAGCATTATTCTCAAAACTAGAACTATTCTAAAATTTGTATGGAACCACAAAA
>NW_027532296.1:0-486 GCF_008692635.1 Crocuta crocuta
TAGATGGATTTTGTGTTTTTATCCATTCTGCTACCTTATGTCTTTGATTGGGGCATTTAGTCCATTTATATTCAGGGTTATTATTGAAAAATATGGGTTTAGAGTCATCGTGTCCTTTGTAGGATTTATGCTTGTGATGGTGTCTCTGGTATCTTGCGTTCCTTGCAACATTTCCCTCAGAGAGTCCCCCTCAGGATTTCTTGTAGGGCTGGTTTTGTGGTTACAAATTCTTTCATTTTTTGTTTATTTGGAAAGACTTTNTATCTCTCCTATTCTGAATGACTGGTTTGCTGGATAGAGGATTTTTGGCTGCATATTTTTTCTTTTCATCACATTGAAGATTTCCTGCCATTCCTTTCTGGCCTGCCAAGTTTCAGTAGATAGGTCTGTCACCACTGTTATAGGTTTCCCTTTGTATGTTAGGGCCTTTTTCTCTCTAAGTGCTTTCAGAATTCTCTCATTGTCCTTATATTTTGCCAGTTTCAC
>NW_027532297.1:0-293 GCF_008692635.1 Crocuta crocuta
AGTGCTGGAAGTTCTAGCATCAGCCATCAGACAACAAAGGGAAATAAAAAACATCAAAATTGGCAAAAAAGAAGTCAAAGTTTCACTTTTCACAGACGACATGATACTCTACATAGAAAACCCAACAGACTCCACCAGAAGCCTACTAGAATTGATCCATGAATTCTGCAAAGTCGAAGGGTACAAAATGAACATACAGAAATCAGTTGCATTTTTATACACCAACAATGAAGCAACAGAAAGAGAAATCAAGAAACTGATCCCATTCACAATTGCACAAAAAACCATAAAAT
>NW_027532297.1:355-556 GCF_008692635.1 Crocuta crocuta
TTATGAAGGAAATTAAAGAAGACACAAAGAAATGGAAAAACATTCCATGCTCATGGATTGGAAGAATAATTATAGGTAAAATATCATTACTTCCCAAAGCAATCTACATATTAAATTCAATCCCAATCAATATTACACCAGCATTCTTCTCAAAAGGAGAACAAACTATCCTAAAATTTGTATAGAACCACAAAAGACCCC
>NW_027532298.1:0-509 GCF_008692635.1 Crocuta crocuta
AATTAAAAATATTTCTTCATCTAGGAGATGGATTTCATTGTTCTTCTTAACTCCCGTTTAATGACAATGGTGAAAGATAGATTTATCCCAGTGCCTGACCCTGGACAAGTTTGGGTATTCCCATTATGACGGTTCATTCCAAACAGGGAGGACACGTATGTTTTTCCACCACTGTTACAAACTCTTTCCTGTGTTCATGTCAGAAGTGTGCAGAGCCTGGATCTGAAATTCCTTGAGAGGAGACCAGCCCTCAACCACCCTGTTTTCCTGGATCATGAGCTCCCTAGTTACTGAGTTCCCGCTGGTGGTTGTGATCGCCCCCTGGTGGTCCGNTGTTTCATAACCTCCTGCAGAAATATAGGGATGCCTTTCTCCCTCCTAACTGATCCAGCACTAGATATGTAGGATGGAATACGCTGAGAACTGGGGAATGAAACCCCTCATCACCGGGCAGACACTTTTTCGCATGAAGTCCATGTCTCCCTCTGAATCTGAATGTCTAATTGAAT
>NW_027532299.1:0-480 GCF_008692635.1 Crocuta crocuta
TACTTATCTGCTCCTCTTCTTTTCTGATTTATACGAAATTTATGGACAATTTGAGTACTCTCAAGGCTTCAGTTAACTTCCAAATATTCATACCCACATACTTTTTCTGAATATATATTCAGCTGACCCATAGATATCTCTACCCATATGCTTCAGAAGAAATTCAAATATGTACCCTAAGCATAAGGGCTAACTTAACCCTTATCAATGCTTACAACTTTTTCTTGTGCTTTCTTCAGAAATATCTCTCTTTNTCTTTTTTACAATCTCTCTTTCTTACATACCTCATGAACTTCTCTTCAGCCTTAAATATTAATCTCAAATTTATCTCATCTAGAAAATATTCCCTGATCCCTTCCAAAATAATTGAACAAATTTTCTCTTTAGTACCCTTTAATGCTTCTATCATGATACCTATAAACTTTTGAATTTTTTATTGTTTTTCTGCCCTGTCAATTAATCTGCAAGTACTTGAGATTC
>NW_027532300.1:0-605 GCF_008692635.1 Crocuta crocuta
GCTGAGCCAAATAAGTCAGGCAGAGAAGGACAGATACCATATGTTCGGACATATAGGTGGATTAGGAGAAACTTAACAGCGGACCATGGGGCAGGAGAAGGGGAACAGTAGTTGGGAAGAGGGAGGGAGTCAAACCATGGGAGACTCTTGAATACTGAGAACAAACTGAGGACTGAATGGTGTGGGGGGGCACAGGGAAGGGCGACGATGGGCATGGAGGAGGGCACTTGTTGGGATGAGCACTGGGTGTTATATGGAAACCAACTTGACAATAAACTATGAAAGAAAAAAAATAAAGTTCAGGTGCCAAGTTGCTATCTTAAGATTTATCTCTCAGACAGTGATATTCAATTTCTTTTTTCCTAGTGAATCACNTTTTTCCTAGTGAATCACTGAACAACCAGAAATTAAAATAAGGAAAATATATTTATATATTTAGCTCTCATTAATAATATAACATTACTATCAATTCTCTTTAAATTGTATATCCAGAAACATTAACATACTTTTAAATATGGCAAGTTTTGACATATTTATGTAAATCATAAAATTTTACAAATTTATGTAAATCTTAAAATTATTAAATCTGTCTACTCACAAATTTT
>NW_027532301.1:0-309 GCF_008692635.1 Crocuta crocuta
TAGAAAACCCGACAGAGTCCACCAGAAGCCTACTAGAACTGATCCCAAGAATTCAGCCAAGTTGCAGGGTACAAAATCAACTTGCAAAAATGGGTTGCATTTTTATACACCAACAATGAAACAACGGAAAGAGAAATCAAGAAACTGATCCCATTCACAATTGCACAAAAAAACATAAAATACCTAGGAATAAACCTAACCAAGGATACAAGAGATCTGTATGATGAAAACTATAGAAAACTTATGAAGGAAATTGAAGAAGACACAAAGAAATGGAAAAACATTCCATGCTCATGGATAGGAAGAATA
>NW_027532301.1:1241-1516 GCF_008692635.1 Crocuta crocuta
AAAACCACACTGAGATACCACCTCACACCAGTCAGAGTGGCTAAAATGAGCAAATCAGAGAACGCGAGATGCTGGCGAGGATGTGGAGAAACGGGCACCCTCCTACACTGTTGGTGGGAATGCAAACTGTTGCAACCCGTCTGGAAAACAGTGTGGAGGTTCCTCAGGAAACTAACAATAGAACTCCCCTAGGACCCAGCAATAGCACTGCTAGAATTTACCCAAAGGAAACCGAAATGCTGATGCATAGGAGCACATGTACCCCAATGTTCATA
>NW_027532302.1:0-558 GCF_008692635.1 Crocuta crocuta
CTCATTTTACAAAGCCAGCATCACTTTGATTCCCAAACCAGACAGCGACCCCGCAAAAAAAGAGGATGACAGACCAATATCCTTGATGAATACAGATGCAAAAATCCTCAACAAGATACTTGCAAATCGAATCCAACAACATATAAAAAGAATTACCCACCATGATCAAGTGGGATTCATTCCTGTGTTACAGGTCTGGTTCAATATTCGCAAATCGATCAACGTGATACATCACATCAGCAAAAGATAAAAACCATATGATCCTGTCGATAGATGCAGAAAAAGCATTTGACAAAATACAGCATCCCTCCTTAATAAAGACCCTCGAGAAAGTCGGGATAGAAGGAACTTACATAAACATCAGATAAACCATCTATGAGAAGCCCTCAGCTAACTTCATCCTTAATGGGGAAAAACTGAGAACCTTCCCCCTGAGATGAGGAACACAACAGGGATGTCCACTCTCACCACTGTTGTTTAACGTAGNGGTCGCAGGGTACAAAAGCAACGTAGAGAAATTGGTTGCATTTTTCTACACCAACAATGAAGCAACAGAAA
>NW_027532303.1:0-749 GCF_008692635.1 Crocuta crocuta
AGAAAAACATAAGGGACATCAAAGAAACTATGGCTACAGACAAAAAGGAGAATATAAATAGGCATGAAGAATTAAAAAAGCGATAAATGAGATACATAATAAATTAGAGGCCTCCAATGCACGGATTGAAGAGGCAGAAAGGAGAATAAGTGATTTAGAAGACACCATTATAGAAAAACAAGAAGCTGACAAAAAAAGAGACAAACTGATCCAGGAACAGGAAAGAAGANGAAAGAAGAATTCGAGAGCTCAGCAACACGGTCAAACGCAACAATATCCGTATCATAGGCATCCCAGAAGAGGAAGAGAGAGAGAAAGGTGCTGAAGGAGTCCTGGAACAAATTATAGCAGAGAACTTCCCCGACCTGGGAAAAG
Organism: Crocuta crocuta; assembly: GCF_008692635.1. Taxonomy (NCBI): domain Eukaryota; kingdom Metazoa; phylum Chordata; class Mammalia; order Carnivora; family Hyaenidae; genus Crocuta; species Crocuta crocuta. The sequence continues at coordinate 376 of NW_027532303.1, forward strand.
AAGTAAACGTTGAAATACAAGAGGCTCAGAGGACCCCCCTCAGACGTAAACTGAATCGACCTTCTGCAAGGCATATCATAGTCAAAATGGCAAAATATAAGGACAAAGAGAAAATTTTGAAAACAGCTAGGGAGAAAAAGACCCTAACATACAAAGGGAAACCTATCAGAGTGGTGACAGACCTATCTACTGAAACGTGGCAGGCCAGAAAGGAATGACAGGAGATCTTCAATGTGATGAACAGAAAAAATATGTAGCCAAGAATCCTCTACCCAGCAAGCCTGTCATTCAAAATAGAGAGATAAAATCTTTCCAAATAAACAGAAATTGAATTTGTCACTACTAAGCCAGCCCTACAAGAAATCCTGAGGGGG
>NW_027532304.1:0-206 GCF_008692635.1 Crocuta crocuta
CGTTGATTTTGTACCCTGCAACTTTGCTGAATTCTTGGATCAGCTATAGTAGGCTTCTGGTGGAGTCTATCCGGTTTTCTATATAGAGTATCATGTCATCTGCGAAAAGTGAAAGTTTGACTTCCTTTTTGCCAATTCTGATGCCTTTGATTTCCTTTTGTTGTGTGATGGCTGATGCTAGGACTTCCAGCACTATGTTAAACAAC
>NW_027532304.1:285-496 GCF_008692635.1 Crocuta crocuta
ATTCTCATAAATGGCTTTTATGATGTTTATGTAAGTTCCTTCTATTCCGACTTTCTCGAGGGTCTTTATTAAGAAGGGATGCTTTATTTTGTCAAATGCTTTTTCTGCATCTATGGACAGGGTCATAAGATTTTTATCTTTTCTTTTGTTGTTTTGATATATCACGTTAATTGATTTGCGAATATTGAACCAGCCCTGTAACCCAGGAATG
>NW_027532305.1:0-776 GCF_008692635.1 Crocuta crocuta
TGTCTACACACCGAATATGGGAGCACCTAAATATTTAAAACAATTTTCACAAACAGAAACAACCTTATAGAGAAGAACGTGCTAATTGCAGGGGACTTTAATACTCCACTTACAGCAATGGATAGGTCAACCAGACAGAAAATCACGAAGGAAACAATGGACTGAATGACACATTGGACCAGATGGATCTACAGATATATTTAGAACTCTACATCCTGAGTCCAGGGAATTCACTTTATTTTCAAGTGCGCATGGCACATTCTATAAGATAGATCCCATACTGGGACATAAAGCACCCCTCAATAAATATAAAACAATTGAGATCATCCCATGCACACTTTCAGATCATAATGCTTTGAAACTTGAAATCAATCACAGGAAGAAGTCTGGAAGGCCTCCAAAAACATGGAGGTTAAAGAACACCCTACTAAAGATGAATGGGCCATTCAGGCATTAGAGAAGAAATTAAAAAATATACGGAAACAAACGAAAATGAAAATACAACAATCCAAACTCTATGGGATGCGGCAAAGGCAGTCCTAAGAGGAAAGTACATTGCACTCCAGGGCTATTTCAAGAAATTAGAGAAAGCGCAAGTGCAAAATCTAAGAGCTCACCTAAAGGAACTAGAGGCAGAACAACAAGAACACCCCAAACCCAGTAGAAGAAGAGAAACAGTAAAAATCAGGGCAGAAATAAACAACATAGAGACCAAAGAAATNAACTGATTGCAACCAACCCCTCAGCAATACAAGCAATTATCAGGGAATACTATG
>NW_027532306.1:0-5620 GCF_008692635.1 Crocuta crocuta
CTCCATTTTATTATGCCTCTCATTTATAGCATTTTTAAATTCATCGCAACTATTTTTAAGGTCCATAGCAATAGCTTCTCTGATGACTTCCATGCCCTTTTCAAACCCAGAGATTAATTTTATGACTATTTTCTAAATTCTTGTTCAATTATGTTGCTTTTATCAGTTTTGACCAATTCTTTAGCTGTAATTTCTTCCTGGAATTTCTTTAGAGAAAAGTTCTTCTGTTCCATCATTTTAGCTAGATTTCTGTCTCTTTTCAGTTTTGAAAGCTTCTTATGGGCTCTGCACCTGCAAGTACTGCCATATTTAAAGAGACTCATTGGCTGTCCAAAGCCTGTCCATTCAGGAAGTATTCTTTTAATGGTGTCTCTTGGTCTCTCTTGTTGAGAGTTTGGTTATTTTATTTCCTTACTCATAGTGATATTTGGGACTTTTCACCATGTGTACTTTGGATTCTTTCTCGAGGTAGCCCTGGAAAGGAAAACAGACAAACAGGGAACAAAAGCACGCAAATGCACAATCATATCAAACAAACAAGCAAACCGAAGGGGAGAAAAGAAAAGAAAAACAAACCAAAAAAAGCAAAGACAACAAAACACAAAGGATAGTCTAAAAGCATAAACCTAGCAATCCCAGCTACAAATCATGAGCAGGATGCTGATGGAAGAACATATACAAAGAGGGAAATGACAGAGGTGGGAGAAAGAGAAGTTGAATTTTGACCAGGGAGAGAGACTAAAAGCCTTAATTCAGATAAGGAAAAAGCAGAATATGGCAGGACGTGAGGAGAAAAGAAACGAAAAAAAAAAAAAAGAACAAAGATAATGTTATGCAGAGAAACTATATTATATAGTCTGTTTCAGAGAGAGAGAAAGTAAGATAACGATGGAGATAGAACATGCATTAAGAGAATGGATTATATATGCCTGTTTAATCAAACCTATGATCAGAATACCTGGTCCATAGGAGGCGAGAGATAGGGTCGAGATAAGGAAGCTGGTGGGTCATATTAATTTCTCTGAACCTTATTTTCCTTGAAGGTTTTTTTTTTTTTAAAGAACTAGCAGAGAGTTTTTTCTTNTGTTTGGCTTAGCTAAGGCTGTGAAAGTCTATTTAATATTCCATGATTTCAAATGTAGATTTCTCTTTTAAAAATTTTAATTCCAGTATAGTTAACACAGTTTTATATGGTTTCAGGTGTACAATATAGTGATTTAAAAATTCCATACCATACATCACCCAGTGCTCATCACAAGTGCACTCCTTAATCCCCATCACCTATTTCACCTATACCCCTACCCACCTCCTCTCTGGTAACCATCAATATTTTCTCTACCATTAAGTCTGTTTATTGTTTCTCTCTGTCTCTGTCTCTCTGTCTCTGTCTCTCTCTGTCTGTCTCTCTCTCTGTCTGTCTAACTCATTTGTTTTGTTTCTTAAATTCCACATAGTAGTGAATGCTATTTGTATTCCTCTGACTGACTAATTTCGCTTAACATTATACTTTCTAGCTCCATCCATGTTGTTGCAAATGACAAGATTTCATTCATTTTTGTGGCTGAATAATATTCCATTGTATGTATGTGTGTGTGTGTGTGTGTGTGTGTGTGTGTGTGTATCCTCTTTATCCATTCATTTGTCAATTGACACTTGGGCTGCTCCATGATTTGTTTATTGTAAATAATGCTGCAACAAATGTAAGGGTACATGTAGTCCTTTGAATTCATATTTTTGTATTATTTGGGTAAATACCCAGTAGTATGATTACTGGATCATAGGGTAGTTCTATGTTTAATTTTTTGAGGAAATTCCATCCTATTTGCCACGGAGGCTGCACTCCCACCAACAGTGCAAGAGGATTCCTGTTCCTCCACATACTTATCAACACTTATTTCTTCTTGAGGTTTTTATTTTAGCCATTATGACAGGTGTCAGGTGATATCTCATTGTAGTTTTGATTTGCATTTTCCTGATGATGAGTGATGTTTGACATCTTTTCGTATGTCTGTTGGCCATCTGCATGTCCTCTTTGGAGAAATGTCTCTTCATGTCTTCTGCCCATTTTTTAATTGGATTTTTTTTTGTTTTTGTTTTATGGGTGTTGAGATGTATTGGTTCTTTATACATTTTGGATACTATCTCTTTATCAGATGTCATTTGCAAATATCTTCTCCCATATTAGATCCTCTTTTAGTTTTATAGACTGTTTCTTTTGTTACATATAAGCTTTTTTTGTTATTTTATTGAACTGATGTTTCACCATTTCTGAGATGTAAAGCTAAAACAGGACCTAATGTAGAATAGTAAGGGGTGAAGGCATTCACACATTAATGAGCAGTAAACTAGGAAGATATGTCAAACTTTGGGTTGGAATTGGAGGGAAAACCTGTTCAGGACTGAAGGGAGTTCCTTGGTTTCTTGCTATAAACATCTCCCATTGACTAAAGACCATAGAAGAGTTGGTTTATGATAAACTTTGAATTGCACAAAATCCCATTAGACAGGGGAAATGACCAGGACAGAAGAACGTGGGCTGCGGGAGCAGACAGTCTGCAGCAGGAATAGAGGCTGCAGCTCTGGCTCAGGACTGTAATAACAGCAGGCTGAGAAGTCTAGAGGCTGAGATTAGTGTTTTCACCAAAAAGCCCTTGCTTTCCAGTCAGTCTCCAGGATTTTTGTTTTAATGTAGTACCAATAGTTTATTTTTGCATTTATTTCCCTTTCTTCAGGAGACATATCTAGAAAAATGTTGTTACAGCCGATATCAGAGAAATTACTGCTTGTGATCTCTTCTAGGATATTTATGGTTTCAGGTTTCACACTTAGATCCTTAATCCATTTTCAGTTTATTTTTGTGTATGATGTAAGAAAGGGTCCAGTTTCATTCTTTTGCATGTAGCTGTCCAGTTTTTCCAACACCATTTGTTGAAGAAAACATCTTTTCCAATTGCATATTCTTGCCCTCTTTGTCAAATATTAATTGACCATATAATTTTGGGTTTATTTCTGGGCTTTTTATACTGTTCTATTGATCTATGTGTCTATTTTTATGCATTACCATGCTGTTTTGGTTACTACAGCTTTGTAGGATAACTTGAAATGTGGAGTTGTGATACCTCCAGCTTTGTTTTTCTTTTTCAAGATTGCTTTGGCTACTGGGGTCTTTTGTGGTTCCATAAAACCCTTAGTATTGTTCTAGCTCTGTGAAATATTGCTGTTGGTATTTTGATAGGGATTACATTAAATCTGTAGATTTTTTTGGTGTAGTATGTCCATGTTTTCAGTATTTGTTATTTCAATCCATGAGCATGAATATATTTTCATTTGTTTTGTCACCAGTTTCTATCAATGTTTTATAATTTTCAGAGTAGAGATCTTTTACCTTCTTTGTTAAGTTTATTCATAGGTATTTTGTTATTTTGGGGGGCAAAAATTTGCAAATGACATTGTTAATCATTGTTAATTTCTCTTTCTGCTGATTCATTATTAGTGTATAGAAACGTGACAAATTTCTGTACATACATTTTATAGCTTGTGATCTTACTGAATTAATTTTTTGAATGAATTTATTCATTTTTTTATTGTTTTATTGTTTTTTGGTAAAGTTTAGAGTTTTCTGTATATAGTATCATTTTGTCTGCAAATAGTGAAAGTTTTACTTCTTCCTTGCCAATTTGGATACCTTTTATTCCTTTTTCTTGTCTGGCTGGTGTGGCTAAGACTTCCAATACTATGTTGAATAAAAGTGGTAAAGGTGGACATCCTTGTCTTGTTTCTGACCTTAGGAGGAAAGCTCTGTTTTTCACCATTAAGGATTATGTTAACTGAGGGTTTTTCATATTATGTTGAGGTATATTTCCTCTAAACCTACTTTGTTGAAGGTTTTTATCATGAGTATATTGTACTTTGTCAAATGCTTTTTCTGCATCTATTGAAGTGATCATATGGTTCTTAACCTTCCTCTGATTCATGTGATGTATCACACTGACTGATTTGTGAATATTGTATCACTCTTGCATCCTGTGAAAAAATCCCACTTGATTGTGGTGAATGGTTTTTTAATGTATTTTTGGATTTAGTTTCTAGTATTTTGTTGAGGAATTTTGCATGTATCAGAGATATTGAATTCAATATCAGAGATATTGAACTGTAGTTCTCTTTTTTTTGTAATGTCTTTTTCTGGTTTTGGTATCAGGGTAATGCTAACCTCATAGAATGAATTTGTAAAATTTCCTTCCTCTTCTATTTGTTGGAATAGTTTGAGAAGAATCAGTATTAACTCCTTTTTAAATGTTTGGTAGAACTCACTTGTGAAGCCTTTTGGTCCTGGGCTTTTGTTTGTTGGGAGTGTTTTGATTATTGTTCCAATTTCATTGTTAGTCATTAATATGTTCTCAATTTCTTCCTGCTTTAGTTTTGATGGGTTATGTTTCTCGGAATTCATCCATTTCTTCTAGGTCAATTTGTTGGCATATAATTTTTTATAATATTCTCTTATAATCTTGTGTTTTAGGGCTATCAAGTTGTTATTTCTTCTCTATCATTTCTGGTTTGTTTATTTGAGTTCTTCCACTCTCTTAATTTTTGTTTTTGATGAGTCTGGCTAAAGATTTGTAAATTTTGTTGATCTTTTCAAAGAAACAGCTCCTAAGTTCATTGATCCCTTCTTTTTTTTTAGTTTCTATGTTATTTATTTCTGTTCTAATCTTTATTAATTCCTTCTTTCTACTGTTTTGGGGTTTTGTTTATTCTTATTTTTATAACTCCTTTAGGTGTAAGTTTAGGTTTTTTATTTGAGCATTTCTTGCTTCTTGAGGTAAGCCTGTTTTGCTATATATTTCCCTCTTAGAACAGCTTTTGTTGCATCTCAAAGATTTTTGGATCATTTTTTTTAATGTTTTATTTATTTCTAGGAGAGAGAGAGAGAGAGACAGCGTGAGCAGGGGAGGGTCAGAGAGAGAGGGAGTCACAGACTGAAACAGGCTCCAGGCTCTGAGCTGGCAGTCAGCACAGAGCCTGACGCGGGGCTCGAACCCACGAACCGCGAGATCATGACCTAAGCGAAAGTTGGACGCTTAACCGACTAAGCCACTCAGGCGCCCCTGGATCATTGTGTTTTTATTTTCCTTTCCCTGCATGAATTTTTTATTTCTTCCTTGATTTCTTGGTTGATCCATTCAGTATTTAGTAGCATGTTATTTAACCTTCACGTATTTGTGATCTTTCCAGATTTTTCTTCTGGTTGACTTCTAGTTTCATGGCATTGTGGTTAGAGAAGATGCTTTTGATCTTTTTGAATTTGTCAAGGCTTGTTTTTGGCCTAATATGTGATCTATCATGGGAACTATTCCTTATGCATTAGAACAGAATGTGTATTCTGCTGTTTGGGGATGGAGTGTTCTTAATATATCTGTTTAATCCATCTGGTTCAGTGTGTTATTCAAGCCATTGTTCCCTATATTCGTTTGGATGATCTAGCTAATGATGTATGTGGAGATGTTATAATTCCCTACTATTATTGTAGTACTTCCTTTATATTTGTTGCTAACTGTTTGATATATTTGTGTACTATCACGTTGGGTTCATAAATATTTCCAAGAGCATATCTTCTCAATGG
>NW_027532306.1:5649-10649 GCF_008692635.1 Crocuta crocuta
TCAATACATTGTTCTGATTATATAGTATTGTTCTTTGCTTTTGTTACAGTCTGTTTTAAAGTCTATTTTAGGGGCATCTGGGTGGCTTAGTCGGTTAAGTGTCTGACTCTGGGTCAGGTCATGATCTCGCAGTTTGTGAGTTTCAACCCCATCTGTTGACAGCTCAGAGCCTGGAGCCTGCTTCTCATTCTGTGTCTCCCTCTGTCTTTGTCCCTCCCCTGCTTGCACTCTGTCTCTGTCTGTCTCTGTCTCTCTCTCTCTTAAAAATAAAAATTGAAAATTTTTTTTAAAAAAGAGGAAGAAGAAAAGATAAAGTCTATTTTATCTGATATAAGTATTGCTACCTTGGCTTTCTTTTTACATTCATTTGCGTGTTAAGTTCCTTTCCATCCTTTTACTTTCTGTCTTTAGGCTTCTTTTTACATCCATTTTCATGTTAAATGCTTTTCCATCCCTTTACTTTCTGTCTTCAGGTCTGAAATTAGTCTCTTGTAGACAGCATAGAGATGGACCTTATATTTTTTCTTTTTTAAAAATTTTATTTTAATTTCAATATAGTTAACATATAGTGTTATAGTAGTTTCAGATGTACAATGTAGTGATTCAACAATTCTATACATTATTCAGTGCTCCTCATGATAAATGTACTCTAATACCCATTACCCTTTTCTCTCATCCCTCCACCCACCTCTCCTCTGGTAATCTATCTGTTCTAATAGTTAAGAGTCTGCTTTTTGGTTTGTCTCTTTCTCTCTTTGTTTCCCTTTTGGTCATTTATTTCCTTTCTTAAATTCCATGTATGAGTGAAAGCATATGGTATTTATCTTTCTCTGACTCACTTGTTTCACTTAGCATTAGANTTTGATTAGAGTGTAGTAGATTTATATTTATAGTAATTATTGATTGGCATTTGTTTTTGCCATTTTGTTTTTTGTTTTATAATTGTTTTTCTTGTTCCTTTTTTCCCTTGCTCTCTTTTCTCTTTTTTTAAAAATTAAAAAAAAGTTTTTATTTATTTTGCAAGAGCTAGAGAGAGCATGAACAGATGAGGAGCAGAGAGAGAGGGTGACACAGAATCTGAAGCAGTCTGAAAATGACATTTTGCATAATTTTTACTCTCACTTGCTCAGCTTCATTGATTCTCATTACTCTGTCCTCTAGGTGTCTGATTCATTCTTCTGCTTCCTCTAGCCTACTAATTATTCCATCTAGTGTATTTTTAATTTCACTTATTGTGTTCTTTATCTCTGATTGCTTTTTAAAATCTCTTTGTTAAGGGTCTCACTGATATCCTCTGTTCTTTTTTTTCAAGGTCAGTGAGTATCTTTATAATCATTACTTTAAATTCTCTCTCAGTCATATTACTTATCTCCATTTTGCTTTGGTATCTTGGTGAGATTTTGTCATGTTCTTTCATTTGGGATATACTTCACTGTTTCCTCATTTTTCTGACTCTCCATGTTTATTTCTGTGTATTAGGAAAGTCAAATATGTCTCCTACACATGAAAGTAATGGCCTTATGAAGGAGAGGTTCTGTAGTGCTCTGCAGTGCTGTGTCCCCTGTTCTGCAGAACCTGGTGCTTCATGAGTGTCTCCTAGGTGTATTCTGTGTCCCATTATCTGCAGTGTCTTGCTTTGCCTATTATAGGCAATGTTTGGTCCTTGTGATGTTAGTGGGACAGTCTGAGGATGCTGTGGGCTTGAGTTGAGTCAGGCCAGGCATTTTCCAGAGATGTAATAGCATCAAACTACTAATGTTTTCCCTGTATTGTCCCCCAGGAAGCTTTCATTGGTAGGCAGGGCCTGCAGAGAGACCCAGCCTACTGCTGGGCCCACAGTCTGACTGGTGTGTGTGTGTGTGTGTGTGTGTGTGTGCCCCAGGGAAAGAGAGGCTTTGGAGTTTGGAGTGGTGCTGGCCTCTGTCAGGGAGCTTGCACACTGCCAGGCCTGTGGCACAACTGTGGATGGGGTCTAGCAATGAGTGCATTAGGTGGGAATGGATCTGCAATGTGCTGAGGAAGGCAAGATGGTGATGTTAGCAAGTTAGGTAGTCAGATTCTGTGCCATACTGATTCCCACAGGTGACCGTATATTTATGCTGGGGGTTGGAGGAGAGAAATGGAGCCTACCAGCTCCTTTGTTCTTTTTATTTTATTTTATTTTAAATAGTTTATTGTCAAGATGGTTTCCATATAACACCCAGTGCTCATCCCCACAAGTGCCCTCCTCCATTCCCATCACTCCCCTCCCCCTCCCCCCATCAGCCCTCAGTTTGTTCTCAACATTCAAGAGTCTCTCATGGTTTGCCTCCCTCCCTCTCCCTCANCATGGGGGAGAAGAAGGAGCCAGATCCTTTGTTCTTGGAAGAGTCTCCACGTGATCTCTGTCCTGGGACGTGCTCCGAGATTAGTAAACTACTCTCCCTCTCATATGTCTCAGGTATTTTTTCAAACTGCTACATCTGTACTGTATGTTTGTGGGGCTGCTTGTTGTGTTGTCCCTTCAAGGGTGAGGACTCAGCTTCTTCTTGTCCTCCTGGTTCTCCCAGAGCTGATACCCTGATTTTTAAAATTCTAGGCTTTAAGTCCCACCTGTTTTAAGAACTCATGAAATTCAGCCCCTCTAGTTTTCAAAGCCAAATTTTATGGGTATTTATCTTCTTGGCTGGGCTCCCTGGGATGAGGGCCCCTTTTACTTTCCTCTCTGTTCCCACAGCTTCTTCTTTCCCATGGATTTATCCATGGGTCCATTTAGTTCCCAACTTCATCTCCACCATTCCTAATCTCTTCAGTGTGCCTTCTTCTCTGCATTTAGCTATGGAGAGTTTGGTCTTCCAGTCTTCAGGTCATTTTCTGGGTTATTTACACTGATGTGAGTGTTATGTAGTTGTATCTGCCAGACAAGGTAGCTTAGGGTCCTCCTACCCCACCATTTTCCCCAGAAGTCCTGGGCTCCATCATTTTTTAAAAATCAACTAATTAATTAATTTTTAATTTACATCCAAGTTAGCATATAGTTCAATAATGATTTCAGGAGTAGATACTAGTGATTCATCCACTATATATAACACCCAGTGCTCATCCCAACAAGTGTCTTCCTTAATGCCTCTTACCCATTTAGACCATACTCCCACCCGCAACCCCTCCAGTAACCCTCAGTTGGTTCTCTGTATTTAAGAGTCTCTTATGTTTTGTCCCCCTCTTTGTTTTTATATTATTTTTGCTTCCTTTCCCTTATGTTCATCTGTTTTGTATCTTAAATTCCTCATATGAGTCTAGTCATATGATATTTGTGTTTCTCTGACTGACTAATTTCGCTTAGCATAATACCCCCTAGTTCCATCCATGTAGTTGCAATGGCAAGATTTCATTCTTTTTGATTGCCGAGTAATACTCCATTGTATATACATATATACACCACGTCTTCTTTATCTATTCATCTGTCGATGGAGAATTTTGACAATGGTTTACTTTAGTTGGGCTTAAGGAGTTTAATATTTTTATTTTTTGAGAAAGAAAACTGGGGCACCTGGGTGGCTCATTCAGTTGAGCATCTGGTTCAGGCTCAGGTCATGATCTCACAGTTCATGAGTTTTAGCCACACATTGGGCTCTGNACCATACTCCCACCCGCAACCCCTCCAGTAACCCTCAGTTGGTTCTCTGTATTTAAGAGTCTCTTATGTTTTGTCCCCCTCTTTGTTTTTATATTATTTTTGCTTCCTTTCCCTTATGTTCATCTGTTTTGTATCTTAAATTCCTCATATGAGTCTAGTCATATGATATTTGTGTTTCTCTGACTGACTAATTTCGCTTAGCATAATACCCCCTAGTTCCATCCATGTAGTTGCAATGGCAAGATTTCATTCTTTTTGATTGCCGAGTAATACTCCATTGTATATACATATATACACCACGTCTTCTTTATCTATTCATCTGTCGATGGAGAATTTTGACAATGGTTTACTTTAGTTGGGCTTAAGGAGTTTAATATTTTTATTTTTTGAGAAAGAAAACTGGGGCACCTGGGTGGCTCATTCAGTTGAGCATCTGGTTCTGGCTCAGGTCATGATCTCACAGTTCATGAGTTTTAGCCACACATTGGGCTCTGTGAAGATGGTGTGGTGTCTACTTGGAATTCTCTCTCTCTCTCTCTTTCAAAATAAATAAATACAAACTTAAAAATAAGTAAACAACTGAGCGGACACCATCAGAAATTGTCACCCTTAAGCAAATGGTCAGGCTGAAAGGATATTCCAGAGACAACCAACAATGTCCTAATGGAGATACCTAGGCAAGATTGGCCATTAAAGACTTGCCAAGTTTCTCATTGCTCAGCAAATTGCTCCATGTTTGACAACAAGAGTCAGTACTAGTGTATTATTAAAAGCACAATACCTTAAGACATTGATTTACTGTCCAAATCTACATTCAACTGTCTGCTGTTATCAGTATTTCTGTCTCTTTATAATTTGCTGTTTCTCATTTTTTATGGTTATGAAAACAATAAATACACTTGTAACAATTTAGTCTAAGGTAAAGTAAATTGACTCCAGAAAGATTCTTTTGAGTAAAGCTTGCAAAGTTTACTGTGTAGATACTGACATCTATTCTCACTTCCTTGAGATCTTTTTTTACCCTTCTCATTTCATTCTCTTCTTTGTTACAAATATATGAGATTGCTAGAGAAGTGACCTCTGGATGCATGATGTGTTATTCACTTGGGTTCTGGAGAGTGGTTCTCATCTTGATTCAAAGGGCTCCCTTCTCCTCTTGGGCCAGTGAAGCCCACTGGTATAGGTCAAATGGTAATCAGGTAGTAGAGATGTATACATCATTTTATCTCAATTGTCTACATAGACCTGCCCTAAGGGAGTAGTCTCTAGGGGCACTGAGAAGAGGCATTTTTGTTCTGTTGGTAGATAGGGGTTAAAAATGTGACATTTTTTCCTTTTGAATATAGTAAGACCATTTGGAATAGATATTTTCCTGCTAAACTAT
>NW_027532306.1:12082-12896 GCF_008692635.1 Crocuta crocuta
AGAGAGAGAGAGAGAGGCAGTGTGAGCAGGGGAGGGTCAGAGAGAGGGAGATACAGAATCCGAAGCAGGCTCCAGGCTCTAAGTTGTCAGCACATAGCCCGACATGAGGTTCCAACGCACGAACCGTGAGATCATGACTTGAGCCGAAGTCGGACGCTTAACTGACTGAGCCACCCAGGCGCCCCTAAATTTCACTTCTTAGTGTAAAATATATAATCACAAAGAGTCCCCAAGCAAGAGGAAGGCAGGGGTAAGGTTCTGAAAGTGTAGAAATATGCGTAGAAATTTTATGGATAAAAATAAACGGTTATCTCTGAACTTTCACTCAAAGGTCCAGGATGAAGTGTTTGAACTGATGTTAAACAGGGAGTTTGGCCTAGAAGCAGCCCATTTCCCAGGTGGTAGTTGAGGATGAGAGAACTGTTGGTTTGAACAGGACATACTTGGCTGTACTGTGTGGGGATTTGTGAGCCAGTCTTTTCCTTATAACTGGACACCTAGCATGAGGGTGTGGGTCTGCTTTGGTTTGTCCAATCGTGAAAGAATAAAGAACAGGAGCCTCCACGAAGGCCTACAGCTGCCTTCCAAAGAATTTCAGTGTATCTGGGAGCACAGAGGCTGAGTCATATTTTGGGAGAGGATTGTGTTTTTATACCCGCAATGCAGGGTGTTGCCATAATATTAATCATTATAGTTAAAAACAAATAAAATCCTCTTGCAGTTATGACAAATCTGTGTTTTGGCTCTTTCTAGCCCCTGTATTGTCTTTCTTTTAGCTTCTGCCTTAGGGAACCAGAGTTTAACTCCATATTGC
>NW_027532306.1:12904-13479 GCF_008692635.1 Crocuta crocuta
CTAACATTTTTTGGGGGATGCATGTAAAGTACTTAATTAAAAACAAATTCCACATCTATTAACTAATATCTACAAATTTCACTGTTTCAAAATTCAAATACTCATTTAAGATGAACAGAAATACAATTAAATACACAGATTTTATGTGCACAAGTCAATGCGTTTTGACAAATCTTTACATCTGTGCAACCCAAACCTTTATCCAAATGCAAAACATTACCATCACCAAAAATATTTCTTCTCAGTTAATCCCCAACTCACCCCATTGGGAACCATTGTGATTTTTTTTTCCTACCATAGATTATTCTGACTGCCCTTGGAGTGTGTGGATTTGAAAAAAATTCACAGAAGCCCTTACTTATTCAAGTATAAAACCCAGTTTTCTTTCTAAAAATCCAGAAAACTTCATTCTATATATTTAGAATGGAAACACCTATCCTCAAAGGGCATTCTATGCTTTCAACATACATAAGTATCACTAAAAATGTATCACATGCATTTTTAGATTTAAGAATATATCAGTAGGAGGTCTATTTAGAGACTAAGAATAGACACAATCCTACTAACTCAACCCC
>NW_027532306.1:13647-15012 GCF_008692635.1 Crocuta crocuta
TTTATGGAGAATGTGAAAACATAGGATCTCTGGGCTGTTAGCACACTAGTTTGTCTGATGTCAAAGCATCTGTTTCCTCTTCTGGAAACTTTACAAGGCTCTGTATGCATAACATACACACCTAGGAAAATATGGTTGAATGGGTGACAAAATTAGCATTTATCAAGCACTCATGATATACCAGGACTTTCACTAGGCATTCTACATATATGATATCATCTAGCCATCAAACCTCTGAAAAAAATTATCATTATCTTAATTTTATTTGTCAAGAAAATGGATGGAGCGCCTGCGTGGTTCAGTTGGTTAAGTGTCAGGCTTTGGCTCAGGTTATTATCTCATGGTTCATGGGTTCGAGCCCCACATTGGGCTCTGTGCTGACAGCTCAGAGCCTGGAGCCTGCTTGGGATTCTGTGTTTCCCTCTGTCTCTGCCTCTTCCCCACTTGCACTCTCTCTCTCTCAAAAATAAATATTAAAAAATTTTAAAAAAGGGAGACTTCAGGTTAAATAATTTGCTCAAGGTCACAGTGTTACTTATAGTGCTAGAGTGGAGTCTGAGTGACATTTCTGCACCTTCCTACACTGAATGTACAGTCACCTGGAGTTAAAGTTACAGTCTCTCAAAATAAATGATATGAAAGGAGAGTACCAGTGCCTAAATGAAGCACAAGTAACAAAACTTAATTTTGGTTAAGGGAACTGCTGTACTTGTAGGGAAGTTGTATTTAAGTTTATCTTCAAAGAGAAACAACTGATCCCCACAAGTGCCCTCCTCCAGGATTAGGAGGAACTTGATGGAGGAACAAGGGGGAGAAGAAGGGGGGAAATGGTGGGGGAAAGGGAGAGAGGCAAACCATGAGAGACTCTTGAATGCTGACAAAAACTGAGGACTGATGGATGTGGGGGGGAGGGGGGATGGGCATGGAGGAGGGCACTTGTGGGGATGAGCACTGAGTGCTTTGTGGAAACTAATTTGACAATAAACTATTTGTAAAAAAAAAAAAAATCAATGGGATCAGAAAGTACACTGCTTCCAGGAAGTATAGGTTTGTGGAGGAAAAATATTTGTCAATAAAACAATAAACTATGCATAGTTACTATATGTAGTAAATCTCAATGTTTGCACAAATTCAGATTATAAGGAAAAGTGNTTTACTATAAAAAAAAAAAACAAGTGCCTTCCTCCATGCCCATCACCCCCCTGTCCCTTCCCCTACCCCAATCAGCCCTCAGTTTGTTCTCAGTATTTGTGGGGATGAGCACTGAGTGTTATATGGAAACCAACATTACAATAAACTATCAAAAAATGAAATAAAAAATAAATGAATTAATAAAAAATTTTTAACAAAAAACCCTCAGAAACC
>NW_027532306.1:18639-19914 GCF_008692635.1 Crocuta crocuta
ATCATTATCTTAATTTTATTTGTCAAGAAAATGGATGGAGCGCCTGCGTGGTTCAGTTGGTTAAGTGTCAGGCTTTGGCTCAGGTTATTATCTCATGGTTCATGGGTTCGAGCCCCACATTGGGCTCTGTGCTGACAGCTCAGAGCCTGGAGCCTGCTTGGGATTCTGTGTTTCCCTCTGTCTCTGCCTCTTCCCCACTTGCACTCTCTCTCTCTCAAAAATAAATATTAAAAAATTTTAAAAAAGGGAGACTTCAGGTTAAATAATTTGCTCAAGGTCACAGTGTTACTTATAGTGCTAGAGTGGAGTCTGAGTGACATTTCTGCACCTTCCTACACTGAATGTACAGTCACCTGGAGTTAAAGTTACAGTCTCTCAAAATAAATGATATGAAAGGAGAGTACCAGTGCCTAAATGAAGCACAAGTAACAAAACTTAATTTTGGTTAAGGGAACTGCTGTACTTGTAGGGAAGTTGTATTTAAGTTTATCTTCAAAGAGAAACAACTGATCCCCACAAGTGCCCTCCTCCAGGATTAGGAGGAACTTGATGGAGGAACAAGGGGGAGAAGAAGGGGGGAAATGGTGGGGGAAAGGGAGAGAGGCAAACCATGAGAGACTCTTGAATGCTGACAAAAACTGCGGACTGGTGGATGTGGGGGGGAGGAGGCATGGGCATGGAGGAGGGCACTTGTGGGGATGAGCACTGAGTGCTTTGTGGAAACTAATTTGACAATAAACTATTTGTAAAAAAAAAAAAAATCAATGGGATCAGAAAGTACACTGCTTCCAGGAAGTATAGGTTTGTGGAGGAAAAATATTTGTCAATAAAACAATAAACTATGCATAGTTACTATTAAAAAAAAAAACAAGTGCCTTCCTCCATGCCCATCACGCCCCTTTCCCTTCCCCTACCCCAATCAGCCCTCAGTTTGTTCTCAGTATTTGTGGGGATGAGCACTGAGTGTTATATGGAAACCAACATTACAATAAACTATCAAAAAATGAAATAAAAAATAAATGAATTAATAAAAAATTTTTAACAAAAAACCCTCAGAAACCNTGAAAATAGATTTGAACTCTCAAACTGGTATGCATGCTGAAATGTTTATGGGTGAAATATGCTGATGCCTGCAATTTATTCTTATTTTATTTTTTTAATGTTTATTTTAATTTTGTGTGTGTGAGAGAGACAGAGCATGAGCAGGGGAGGGGCAGATAGAGACACACACACACACACACACACACACACACACACACACACACACACACAAGA
>NW_027532306.1:20104-20873 GCF_008692635.1 Crocuta crocuta
ACACACACACACACACACAAGAGAGAAGCAGGCTCCAGGATCTGAGCTATCTGCACAGAGCCTGATGCAGGGCAAAAACTTACGAACCTGAGCTGAAGTCGGACGCTCAAGGGACTGAGCCACCCAGGCACCCCGGCAATTTATTTTTAAATGAGGAAATCAAAATAATAAAATGAATTAGATTAAATGGGATTGTGCTGACGATCTGGGATAATGTTGGTCAAGCACCTAATGCAATGCCTGGCACACAGTGATTATATGTTTATTATTTTTTATTTTATTTTTTCCTTAAATAGTTTATTGTCAAGTTGGTTTCCATATAACACCCANATTTTTTGAGGAACCTCCACAATTTTCCAGAGGGGCTGCACCAGTTTACATTCCCACCAACAGTGTAGGAGGGTGAGATGGGCTGTGTTCTATGCCCCATGCCCCACTTCGTTTCCAGGTCCAGTCCTCGCGCTTTATTGATACTGTCTGAAACACAGTACCGCAGGTCACCTCTTCCCTGCTGCCAGAGGTTGAGCGGCCATCCTTGCACCCCCTCCAACAACCCTCAGTTTGTTCTCTGTAGTTAAGAGTCTCTTATGGTTTGCCTCTCTCTCTGTTTTATCTTATTTTATTTTTCCTTCCTTTCCCCTACATCTTTTTTACCAATTTATCATTTGATGGATATTTGGACTCTTTCCATAACCAATACCATTTTTAGTATCAGTTTTCTTTTTTTTTTTTTTTTGATATTTTGATATTTTGGCAAACACCAGTGGGA
>NW_027532306.1:20936-21823 GCF_008692635.1 Crocuta crocuta
ATCTTATCCAATCTACATTTATCTAAATATTATTTAAAACTTAATACCCTTTTGAGTTACACTGATCTCTCCTCTTTCTGGTCTTTATTGTTCTTACAGTTGGTAACAAACCATTTATCACATTATTATTTCCTGTTTGTACCACTCAAGTTAGATGGTGAGCAACTCAAAAGTGGGGCCATATCTTGGAGAAGCTTCATAGTTAATATCAATCTAATTTATGATATTGTTTGTCACAGATTGTCTTTTCTGAGACACATTTCCCAGGTTCCTAAGTATATGTATTATTCATTCATATAATTGCCAAAGTATAATAAAGGTATTACGAAAATAAGTTGTATAGGGCTTTGAATGTTTCCCTCACTCCTTTATTAGGACTAGAAATAAAATTTATTAAATTCTCTTACTTTTTTCTCCACTTGTTTTGTGCGAAGTGAAATATATTTTTTGGTAAATAAGAAATACAAACAAAGCAGCTCTTTTATGCTACAAACTACATTTGCCTTCAAGCCAGAGGGATATGGAAACTTGCTTACATTAATGAAAAAGAATCACTATTTTGTATTTTTAATGTTTCTACTTTAAAGTGTATTGAGATTATCTCAGGCAGCATTAAACTTGAGGCTTCCAGATGAAAAACAATTCAAATGCTACTTAAGCCTCATTATTTACTTTGGTCTTAATATTAATGGACTTTTACTATTGTTTCTTGAGAGAAGGAGATGAGGTGAAAGGAGAAACCATGAGGGTCCAGAACATTTGTTCAGGGAGAGGTTGCCCTGAAGGGGAGAGGAGGGCAAAGATTGGGGATGTTGGGATACTGCAGACAAATCACCAACCTGTTGGTTTTTTTCATACAGTATTTGTAGACACAGGTCATGATTTCT
>NW_027532306.1:22206-28554 GCF_008692635.1 Crocuta crocuta
GGGAAGGCAAAGGAGGAATAAAAAGAATATCACTTAGTATATTAATTTTTTAAATGTTTATTTTTGAGACAGAGAGGCAAAGTGTGAATGGGAAGGGTAAGAGAGACAGACAGACAGACAGACAGAGAGACGGAATCTGAAACAGGCTCCAGGCTCTGAGCTGTCAGCACAAAGCCTGATACGGGGCTTGAACTCGGGAAGGGCAAGATCATGCCCTGAGCTGAAGTCAGATGCTTAACCTACTGAGTCACCCAGGTGCCCTCGAAGACCATTTAATTTAATGAGCCTAGCATGGGCCTCAGGCTCTGGCTCTAGAGCAACAGATTCAGGCCTCAAAAAAAGGAAAGAGGTATCAGCTCCTGTGTTTGGGCTATTTTAGGCTAAGCCCTTGGGCACTGGGTAATTTTTATGGGTCAGGCCTTGGCTCCAGGGCCCATCGTTCCCACAGAGTGGAGAAAGCTGAATCAGTTTCAGAACTGCTGGGTATTTGAGGGGAAAGGGAGAATGTGAGGATTTGGATGTAGTGAAAAACATAAATGTTGGAGCAAAGTGTGCCCTTAGATGTAACCCATTCTGTCAGGCGAGACCCCCAAACTGATTTTACCCAGTGAATCAGAAATAAATTTTGCCTATTTCTAAAACACACCCTATCATTTTTTTCCCTCACTGGCTGCTTAGAGTTTATTTTCCACTTGGTGCAAGGCACATGGTTACAGGGTGTCAGGAAGGGTTGCATGTGGCTTGGATAGTAAAGAAGGGGGTTCTCTCAACTTCTTTTTTGGTGTCTTGCTGTTTTGATATAAAAGAACCCAATTGCTTCTGCTTGCTACATACAGCCTGCCTAGTCTCTTGTGAGGGAAAGAGAGGATCTGATGAGTCTAGTGCCTCCTGAAGCCTGGTGACTTGTGGTGGGCACTCAGCACAGAGGCCTAGTGTTGGCTTTGCCCAAAGGCTCCTTTCTCATGGCTTCCAGAGCCAAGTGACAAGTGATTGTGCTGCTGGAGGCCTTGGGAGATATGACCAAATTAAAAAAAAACCCAGGCTCAATGCTGCCCTATGTGTCTTTCACCAGAGCTTAGAGGAAAGCAGATAAACTAGGGTGGAGAGTCCCTAATTATGGTCTTAACAAGTGTCTTTCCTATCATGCTCTGTTGCTATCCTACATCTACCCTCATTTAGTGGCAAAAATGGCACCTCTTCAGAAGCTGTCCCTCACTCCCCTAGTTAGATAACTCTTCTCACCCCCAGCCATATCACTCTGTTTATTGTCTTCACAGCAGCTATCACTACCTCAAATTCCCATTTGGTTATTTGGTTGCTTATAGTCCCTCATCATCACTTGTCCCAAGTATGCTCCTGGAGAGCAGGAGCTGGCTGTGTTTGGTCCCCGACCATATCTCCAGAATCAGACAGAATTGGGAAGGTCTCTTAATTTGTCTCCTGAACACAACATACATGTCCTCACTTTGTACCTTTGCTCAAGGTATTTCCTCTCTCTGGAATGTATTCTTCTTTGTACACCCAATCCTTTTCATCCTGCAGTGCTGAGTTCATGTCCCACCTCCTCCAGAAAGGCTTCCCTGATCACCTCAGCCCACAGAGATCTTTTCTTTTTCTGGCTGCTATAGCCTTACTGTCTTTGCTCTATATTTTGCTAATTCTTCCTTTATTGTCATGTGTTCCTTCCCAAATGTTTCCTTTGCATTGGTCTTATCTCTCCAAGCAGATTGTATCCACAATACTTTCCTGCTATTGATCAGGTCTAGCTCTTCTTTCTCACTTCAGGTTAAAATGAGTTTGATTGTGCTCATTAAGTGATATAGATTATGCATCAGGACACAGAAACAGTTTCTTTGTGTGGTCTAAGGACCATGTGTAGTCCATCTTTAAATGCAGATTGCCAGGTACTACCTCCTTAGATTCAGAATGTATAGTTTGGGGTGGGGATCTGGAGTCTTTGTTTGAAAGAAGATTCTTCTGTTAAACAAAGTTTGAGAGCCAGTGATTCAGGGAGACCCATCCTGGTCCTGGCTCAGCCACTAACAAGCCATGTGACTTTTGCTGACTCACTTGTCCTCTCTGGGCTTCTGTTTCTTCATTGTAGGTTAAAGGGCTGGGCAATGTGACATTTCAGTTCTAAAAATCAGTAAGTTTATGTTCTGTGAAATCCCAGAAGCTAAATTCTTTGGCTTACATATCTTAGAATCTCAATTACAGCATATTCAAGCATAGTACCTTAAAGGTAGTAGGTGCTTAATAAACACCAATGAATGAATGAATGGAGTAAGTACTGGGATGCAGGGAAGGGGAAACTTATAGCAATCCAGGAACAATAATGTAGTGGACCACAGTACAAAGTCTGAGTTAGAATCTCAGTCTCTGCCAACTCATGTGATTTCTCCAACTCTCAATTTCCTCATCTGTAAATGGGAGGTGTTAATAATATCTTACACATAAGACTTTTGGAGGATGGAATGAGAGATAATGTCTATAGAAAGCTTAGCACAGTGTCTGGCATATAATAAACACTTAATACCTTTATTTTCAATTAGTTCATCTCAAAGAGTAGCAAATGATTGCTTTTCAATAAAGCAGAACCTGAACTTCAACCATATCCCAGACTCCTCAGGTCTCCCCCTTTCCCACTGGCACACAAGAACAATGAATGTTGTGGAAATCCCATAGAGACCCTGACTATGAAAGCAGGGCCTGGAAAGCAAGCTTATCTGATAGCCACAGCTCTTTAGAACTTGGGAGTGATGAGCTGGGGTCTCAGAGTGTTTTTTGTCTTATCTGTGGGCTGGGAAAACCAAAGTGTTAAAGCATCATGATATTTATCATCAAGGGTATGGAGAAAGTATGGGGCCTGGAATGAGAGTATTTGGGTTCAAGTCTTAGTTCTAGCAGGAAGCCTTCCTTGATCTTGTTGTACCCCCACATCTTTATATGGGTCAAGTGCTCCTTCTCTGTGTTTCCATAGTGCCTACTATTTCCTTTATCATATTATTCGGCTGTGTCACTACCTCTGACTGTCATCTGTAGTAGACTGAGCTCCTTGAGAATAAGGACAATGTCTTGACATCTCTGTATCCGAGACAAAGAGCATATTGTCTGAGTAGAGCAGATGTGCAGAAAATGCTTTGGAGTTCAACTCAAAGAATTAGCTGATGTACTGCTGAATGTAGCCATTGATTAGCTTTGGGCAAGTCAATTAACCTCTTTAAGCCTATAAGAGGAGGATGGATAAACAACGAGAGAGAGAGAGAGAGAGAGAGAGAGAGAGAGACCAATAAACAGTCTCTTAACTATAGAGAACAAACTGATGGTTAACAGAGGGAATGGGGGTTTGGGGATGGGTTAAATAGGTGATGGGGATTAAGGAGTGCACTTGCTGTGATGAGCACTGGGTGTTGTGTGGAAGTGTTGAATAACTATATTGTACACTTGAAATTAATATTACACTGTATGTTAACTAACAGGAATTTAAATCATTAAAAAAAAAAGAAACGCAGCACTTACCAGGGTTATTGTGAGGCCCAAGAACATTCAGGCTTCTTTCTTGTCCCTTCCTACCCTACTAGCCTTGTGGACCTTTACCTAAAACTATTTACCACCCCTTTTGGACTCTACTTTCCATTTTTTAGGCTATTTAATCACCAAATGCTAATGTGTTAACAGGTGTTAATTGGATGATATATTTACATTTCAACAGGGAGCTTTTCCTGCTTCCGGAGGAATGAGTAATGGTGGATTCCAGCTGCTTGGTCAAGGGAGGGCCGTGTTTTGCTGTTGTTAGGGGGTCTTTTAAGCCATTTCTCAAATTGCCTTTGTAGGGAGCCACCCACTTTTTGTCTACAAAGAGATTGCTGTAGCAGCTTACACTGTGTTCTTCTGTACACTTCAGAAAATGCCTGAGGCATCTAGGACACATTGGAGGCTTCTTTTTTGTGAGACCCCCAAGGCCACACAGAACCAATCTTTAGCAATTTACCTGCACCTCCCTTAAGTTTTGAGTCACACTGACTCAAGAGGCCTGATGAACTCTGTACCAGGCTTGGAGATCTGATCCGAGTTCCAGAAAAGCCATTAGTCTGGAAAGATTATTTCTGCTAATCCCTCTAAGCAGCTCCTGAGACTTTCACATGCTCACAGAATAGCCTTGGGTCTTTGCTGGGGTCCAGTGTTAAACTCCACTGGAAAGAGGTGTAATTCTTGGTTAAAAGTTCCTCAGGTGCTTAATGTAGAACAGAAATAAATTTTGTGCCTAAAATATCAATGCTAACAATTTCGAGTGTATTGAAGACCAAGAGTGGAAAGTGAGGGGAAAGTGAGGGGTTTACTGGCTAAGGGTAGTTTGAATTTGCAGGTATGTGTAAGAATGGGGTGAGGATGTCCCTGTATGGACTGTGAACATTAGTGTGTATTTTGAATGTGCATGTCTTGTATGTATGTTCTATGAATTTGTCCTTTGGTTCTTTTCAGGAGTCTATAGTGCAAGATTTGGCTATGAAAAGAAATCGTTCCTCCTTGCTGCTTATATTAAATAAAACCACACCTAAGGTTCTTGGAGCATTGTTCCTGATTATAATGAGTTCGGAAATACTGAAGGCATGATAGGTTGCCACTTTGGGTCTCGGAGTTTTCCATCCAGAATGTGAGGACCTTGCATAAATTTTGGGAAAGTGATCAAGGAGAGGTTGAATCAGAGTACTTGAACTTGCCAGAGACTGGTTGTCTTGTGGCTTGTAGATTATTACAAGGCTTGCTTGCCATTTCTACTCCTCTGCCTCTTGCCCCCTTCTCCAGAGGAAGGGTGAAAAGGGAAAGAGTTGAACCTAACTGCCCTTCAGTTGGAAACCCTGGCCTTTGTGGGGTTAGTGGCGACTAGGTTGCCCTACACTTCAGCCCCTGACAGGAGCACTGATGAAGCCTCCGCTCATATGTGTATTGGAATTGTACCTTCTCTCTGTGGTAGATTCAGATGAATCTATTCTCTTAATGGGGGCTGGCTTAATATATAAATGTGGATACTAAATGTGTTCATGGACCAAGAGGTGATCATCAGGTGATTTACTTTCAGTGCAGTGGGTTTGTAGGTTAACTCCTTGTTGGGCCAAGGGTGCCTAAACAGGGGTTTGGACTTCATTTGGCAGATGGGGTGGGGAACAGGCTAAGAGGGGTATAATCTCCTTGGTGATGAGAGTGGAAGTTGCGAAGTAGGAATATGAAAGCCAAATCCACCATTCACACTTTATGCGACTTGAACAACATTTTTAAACATTTTGAATTGGTTGCCCACATTTAAAAATTCAGAAACTTGAGAGAGGAGGCGCGATGGCGGAAAAGTAGGGAGCTCCATACATTTCACTTGCCCCTATCTCTCAAACGGAGAAGGCCTGAAGCCATAGGAACCCTTACAGAATCCAGGAGTTTGGGAGGAAAAGGAGACAGAGTCCACTGAGAAAACCGTATAGCATGAGTACGAATTGGGGAAGATAAAATCAGGCCAGGACCGGAGACACAGAGGGAAGGGGGGAATCCCCCTTTGTGGGGAGCTGCAATGAGTCTAGGGGAAAAAAGAAAGAGTGGCCGAAACTGCTCAAGACACTGTCCCTGTCACTGGAGAAGAGAAAAACCTCTGCTCGGGACACAGAGGGATCCGGTTTCCTGCTGTCTAGCTGACCCTAGGCGGACACACTCATCCCAGGTGACCCCGGGAGAAACTGTTACTCGCTCACCAGCTTGACCTGGAGGGGACATAAGCAGCGCGTGAAGCCATGCCATTGTGCTTCTGGCTCGGCTGGACCCCCAGGGGAGGAGGCGAGAGGCTTGAAATGGCTCTGAGGGACTCGCCTGCGAGTTTATATTTCGGGGGATGGGACAGAGGGACCTGATTTCCTGCTGTCCAGATGACGCTAGGGGAGACGCAATGGTCCCAGGCGTCCCCGGGAGAAACTGCTCCTTGCTCACCAGCTCAACCTGGGTGGGATGCGAGTGGTGCCTGTAGCCACGCTGTTGTGCTTCTGGCTCAGCTGGTACCCCAGGGGGGGAGTGAGAGGCCTGAAACTGCTCTGAGAGACTGGCCTGCGAGTTTATATTTCAGGCAATATCAATGGGGCGCGTGGACTAAGATCTGGAAACAAGGCCTGGCTTGGGATATAGAGCACAACCCACCTTGGCTACACCCCCGGCACAGGGAGATCACACCCAAAAGAGTGAGTTGCAACACTTGGTTCGAGAAGGGACCAGGGCGCCGCCACTTTACTCCCCACAACCACGAAGGCAGGACTCCCACGGGATGCACTGGACCAAACCACACCCATCCCTGCTAGAGAGCTGCCTTTTTTT
>NW_027532306.1:28572-35942 GCF_008692635.1 Crocuta crocuta
AATTCTACACCTCCACCGCTATCTTTTTATATCTCTCTCTCTGGAGTAATCAGATTATACAGTTTCTCTGAGCAGAATTATCGTCATTTATTTCGCCTCCTCTCCAACCATATTCCCCTCTTTCTCTCTCTGAATTAAGCTTCTTAGTCTTTCTGCCTGGTCATTTCATTTCCAATTTCGCTTCCTCCCTGCCCTGTCATTTCTCTCTTTACATATGCTTTTCCATCAGCACTGCATACACCCGGCTCTCTATTTGTAGCTAGGAATTCTGGTTCTATGCTTTAGACTGTCTTTTGTCTATTGGGATTTTTTCTTTTTTCTTTTCTCTTTTTTCTTTTATATATATTTTTATTTTTATTATTTGTCTTCCCTCCTTCCTCTTTTTATTTTTGTATGTGTCCCTNGCGCCAGGAAAAACTGAACTGCTGTGCGCTGGACACCGTCCATGGTGGCGGCGGCCAGGTGAACTGGCAGCAACGCTTGAGGACACGGTCCCAGCGCCGGGTGAAGCAGCAGTGGCGCGCGATAATGGCCCGCTGAAGCGACGGCATCGNGGGGTGTGGGGCATAGAACTCAGCCCACCTTGGCTACATCCTCAGCACAGGGAGATAGGGCCAAAGAAGTGATTTGTAACACTTGGTTGAGAAGTGACTGGGGCGACTCCATTCTTCTCCCCACAACCACCAAGGAGGGGCCTGAGGGAGGCCAGCAGACACAGTGGAGACAAGACCTGCCTACACCAAACCATGCTCATCCCCTCCAGATAGCTGTTTTGTTNGAATAAATGCTATAATTGAGGTGCATAGTAAAATGGAGGTGGTCCATGCACAGATTGAAGAGGCAAAGAAGAGAATAGGTGCATTAGAAGGCACAATTATAGAAAAAGAGGAAACCAAATTAAAGAGAGATAAATTGATCCAGGAGCATGAGAGGAGAATTTGAGAACCGAGTGATGCAATCAAACAGAACAATATCTATATCATAGGAATTCCAGAAGAAGAAGAAGAGAGAAAAAGTTGCTGAAGGGTTACTCGAACAAATTATAAAGGAGATGTTCCCCGACTTGGGAAATGAAACAGACATTGAAATCCCAGAGGCAAAGAGAACTCCCCACAGACGTAACTTGAATCGATCTTCTGCATGACATGTCATAATGAAACTGGCAAAATATAAGGACAAAGAGAGAATTCTGAAAGCAACTAGGGAAAAAAGGGCCCTAACATACAAAGGAAGACCTATCAGAGTAGTTGCACACCTCTTTGCTGAAACTTGGTAGGCCATAAAGGAATGGGAGGAAATCTCCAATGTGATGAACAGAAAAAATATGCAGCCAAGAATCCTCTATCCAGCAGGCCTGTCATTCAGAATAGAAGGAGGGAAAAATATTTACCCAAATAAACAAAAATTGAAGGAATTCGTCACCCCTAAACCAGCCTTAGAAGAGATCCTAAAGGGGATTCTATGAGGGAATTGTTGCAAGGAACACAAAGTACCAGAGACAGCACTACAAGCATGAATCTAACAGAGAACACAATGACACTCAACCCATATTTTTCAGTAATAACACTAAATGTAAACGGACTAAACGCTCCAATCAAAAGACATAGGGTAACATAATGGATAAAAATACAAAATCCATCAATTTGCTATCTACAAGAGACTGATTTTAGACCTGAGGACACCTTCAGATTGAAAGTGAGGAGATGGTGAGATATCTATCATGTTATTGGAAGTCAAAAGAAAGCACACTTATATCAGACAAACAGGACTTTAAAGTAAGGGCAGTAACAAGGGATAAAGAAGGGCATTATATAATAATTACAGGGTCTATCCAGCAGGAAGAGATAACAATTACAAATGCCTACACATTGAATTCGGGAGCACCCAAACACATAAAACAATTAATCACAAATGGAAACAATCTTATTTATAAGAATGTGTTAATATCAAGGGACTTTAATACTCTACTTACAGCAATGGCTATATCAACTAGACAGAAAATCACTAAAGAAACAATGGACCAGAATGACACATTGGAGCAGATGGAGTTGACAGATGTATTTTGAACTCAACATCCTGAGGCCATGGAGTCCACGTTCTTCTCAAGTTCGCATGGCACATTCTACATGATAGACCACATACTGTGTCATAAAACGGCCCTCAATAAGTATAAAAGAATTGAGATAGTACCATGCACACTTTCAGATCACAATGCTATGAACCTTGAAATCAACCACAGGAAGAAGTCTGGAAAACCCCCAAAGTCATGTAGGTTAAAGAAAACCCTACTAAAGAATGAATGAACCAATCAGACAATGAGAGAAGAAATTAAATAATATATGGAAACAAATGAAAATAAAACAATGCAAACTCTTTGGGACACAGCAAAGGCAATCCTAAGAGGAAAATCCATTGTACTCTAGGCCTATGTCAAGAAACTAGAAAAAGTGCTAATACAAAATCTAACAGCGCATCTAAAGGGACTAGAAGCAGAGCAGTAAGAGCACGCCGAACCTAGCAGCAGAAGAGAAATAATAGAGGTCATCAGAGAAATAAACAATATAGAATCCACAAAGAAAAACAAGCCGTTTTACAGATCAATGAAACCAAGGGTTGGTTTTTTGAAAAAATAAACATAATTGATAATCCTCTAGCCAGGCTTCTCAAAAAGAAAAGAGAGAGCACCCAAATAGACAAAATCACGAATGAAAATAGGTTGATAACAACCAATCCCTCAGAGATACAATCAATTATCAAGGTATACAATTAAAAATTATATGCCAACAAACTGGACAACCTACAGGAAATGGACAAATGCCTAAACACACACGCATTACCAAAATTCAAATGGGAAGAGATAGAAAATATGAGCAGACCCGTAACTAGTGAAGAAATTGAATAAGTTATCAAAAATCTCCAACAAATAAGAGCCCTTGGCCAGAGGACTTCCCTGGGGAATTCTACCAGACATGTAAATGAGAGCTAATACCCATGACCTAATACTCATGTTCCCGTGAGATCAGGAACATGACAGTGATGTCCACTCACCACTTTTGTTTTACATAGTGCTGGAAGTTCTAGCATCAGCAGTCAGACAACAAAAGGAAATAAAAGGCATCAAAATTGGCAGAGGAAGTCAAACTTTCACTTTTCCCAGATGACATGATACTCTACATGGATAACGTGACAAACTCCACCAGAAGCCTTCTAGAACTCACCCATGAATTAAGCAAAGTCGCTGGGGACAAAATCAACTTACAGAAATCGGTTGCATTTTTATACACCAATAACAAAGCAACAGAAAGAGAAATCAAGAAGGTGATCCCATTCACAATTGCACAAAAAAACATAAAATACCTTGGAATAAACCCAACCAAGGATACAAGAGATATATATGATGAAAACTATAGAAAACTTATGAAGGAAATTGAAGAAGACACAAAGAAATGGAAAAACATTCCATGCTCATGGATAGGAAGAATAAATATAGTTAAAATGCCATTACTACCCAAAGCTATCTACACATTCAATGCAATCCCAATCAAAACTGCACCAGCATTCTTCTCAAAACTAGAACAAACTATCCTAAAATTTGTATGGAACCACAAAAGACCCCGAATAGCCAAAGTAATACTAAAGAATAAAACAAAAACGGGAGGTATCACCATCCCAGACTTTAGCCACTACTACAAAGCTGTAATCATCAAGAGAATATGGTATTGGCAGAAAAACAGACACATAGACCAATGGAGTAGAGTAAAAAACCCAGAACTGGACCCACCAATGTATGGCCAACTAATCTTTGATAAAGCAGGAAAGAGTTTCTAGCGGAAATACCCTTTAGCAACGGATGCTGGGAGAACTGGACAGCAACATTCAGAAGAATGAAACTAGACCACTTTCTTACACCATACACAAAAATAAACTCAAAATGGGTGAAGGACCTAAATTTGAGTCAGGAAAACATCAAAACCCTAGAGCAGATAAGAGGCAACAACCTCGTTGACCTCACCTTCAGCAATTTCTTGCTTGACACGTATCCAAAGGGAGGGAATAAAAAGCAAAAATGAACTATTGGGACCTCATCAAGATAAAAAAAACACTTTCTGCTCTGCAAAAGAAACAATCAACACAACTGAAAGGCAACCGATGAAATGGGGAAAGATATTTGCAAATGACATCAGATAAAGGGTTAGTATCCAAAGTCTATAAAGAACTTATCAAACACACGAAAAACAAATAATCCAGTAAAGAAATGGGCAGAATACATGAATAGACACTTTTCCAAAGAAGATATGCAGATGGCCAACAGACACTTGAAAATATGTTCAATGTCACTCATCATCAGGGAAATACAAATCAAAACCACATTGAGATACCACCTCACACCAGTCAGAATGACTAAAATTAACAACTCAGGAAAGAGCAGCTGCTGGCAAGCATGTGGAGAAATGGGATCCCTCTTGCACTGTTGGTGGGAATGCAACGTGATGCAGCCGCTCTGGAGAACAGTGTGGAGTTTATTCAAATAATTAAAAACAGAACTACCTTATGACCCAGCTAGTAGCACTACCTAGTAGCAATAGCACTAGTAGGAGTTTATCCAAGGATACTGGAATGCTGATTCATAGGGGCGCATGTACCCCAATTTTTATAGTGGCATTTTCAATAATAGCCAAATTAGAAAGAGCCTTAATGTCCATAAAGTGATGAATGGTTAAGGAAGATGTGGTTTATATATACAGTGGAATACTATCTGGCAATGAGAAAAGTTGAAATCCTGCCATTTGCAGCAATGTGGATGGAACTAGAGGGTATTATGCTAAGTGAATTAACTCACTCAGAGAAGGACAGATATCATATGTTTTAACTCACATGTGGAACTTGAGAATCTTAACAGGAACCCATGTGGAAGGGAAGGGGAAAAGCTTGTTACCAACAGAGACGGAGGGAGCAAAACCATTAAAGACTCTTCATAATAGGGTACAAACTGAGGGTGGATTGGGCAATGGGAGAGAAGGGAAAACGCGTGATGGGCATTGAGGAATGCATTGGTTGGGATGAGCACTGTGTGTTATATGTAAATGATGAATCATGGGAATCTACCCCCAAAACCAAGAGCACACTGTGTACACTGTATGTTAGCTAACTTGACAATAAATTATATTTTGAAAAAATGTTACAGGAACTTCTTTAAGCTGAAAAGAAAGGGCTCTAATTAGTAATAATAACACATATGAAAGAATAAGTCGCACTGAAGAAGTAATTACATAGTAAAAGTAGTGATTTAATTTCTTATAAAGCTAAAATGAAAATTAAAAGACAAAAGTAGTAAAAATAACCATGATAACAACAATTTTGGTTAAAGGATACACGAGATAAAAAGATGTCAAATGTGACATCAAAAACATAAAACATGGGGGAAGAGTAAAATCGATGAGCTTTAGAATGGGATCAAACGTAGGTTGTTATTAACTTAAAATAGACTGTGATGAATTGAGTTGTTATATATAAGCCACATGGAAACCACAAAGCAAAAACCTATAGAAGATAAACAAAATATAAATAAAAAGAACTATAAGCATACCAATAATGAAAGTCATTAAAACCACAAAGGTAGAGTTGGGGCGCCTGGGTGGCTTAGTCGGTTAAGCGTCCGACTTTCGCTTAGGTCATGATCTCGCGGTTCATGGGTTCGAGCCCTGCGTCGGGCTCTGTGCTGACTGCCAGCTCAGAGCCTGGAGCCTGTTTCAGTCTGTGACTCCCTCTCTCTCTGACCCTCCCCTGCTCACGCTGTCTCTCTCTCTCTCTCCTAGAAATAAATAAAACATTAAAAAAAATTTAAAATAAAAAACCACAAAGGTAGAGAGAATGTAAAGAAAAAAGGAACGGAGAAGAACTACAAAAACAGCTAGAAACTGATTAGCAAAGTGGCAATAGGCATGTACTTATCAATAATTACTGTAAATGTAAATGAACAAAATTCTCCAATCAAATGACACAGAGTGGCTGAATGGATAAAAAACAAAGCTCATCTATATGTTGCCTACAAGAGACTCACTTTAGATATAAGGACACACAGACTGAAAGTGATGAGATGGAAGAAAATATTCCATGCAAATGGAAACCAAAAGAAAGCTGGAGTGGCTGTACTTATATCAGAAAAAAAAAAGGGACTTTACAACAAAGACTTTAATAGGACAAAGAAAGATGTTACATGATGATAAATGGGTCAGTATAACATTTGCAAATATTTGTGATACTTAGGAGCACCTAAGTATTTAAAGCAAATATTTACAGACCTAAAAACAGAAAGCAATATAATAATAGTAGGGCACTTTAATACCGCACTTATATCAATGGATAGATCAACCAGACAGATAATCAATAAAGAAACATCAGCCTTAAACTACATGTTAGATCAGATGAACTTAACAGATATTTGTAGAACATTCCATCCTAAAACAGAATACATATTCCCCTGAGGTGCACACGGAACATTTTCTAAGACAGATAACATGTTAGATCATAAAGCAAGTATTTATCAATTTGAGAATTGGAATCATACCAAGCATCTTTTACAACCACAGTTTTATGAAATTAGAAATTAATTACATGAGTAAACTCTGGAAACTTCCCAAATATGTGGAGATTAAATAACATGCTGCTGAACAGACAATAGGTCAAAGAAAAATGAAAAAAATTAAAATTACTTTGAGACAAATTAAAATGGAAAGGTAATATATCAAAATTTAAGGGATGCAGCAAAAGCAGTTTTCAGAGGGAAGTTCATAGCAATAAAGGCCTACCTCAAGAAGGAAGTTCATAGCACTTAAAGGTCTACCTCAAGAAACAAGAAAAGTGTGAAAAAATAATAACCTAATTGTACACCTCAAGGAACTAGAAAAAGAACAAAAAGAGTTCAAAGTTAGTAGTAGGAAAGACATAAAAAAGATCAGAGTGGAAATAAATGACATAGAGACTTAAAAAAAACAATAGAAAATATGAATGAAATTAAGAGCTGATTCTTTGAAAAGATAAAGAAATTGACAAACGTTTAGCTTGAGTAACCAAGAAAAAAGAGAGGACTCAAATAAGTAAAATCAGAAATGATATATGTTACAAATGGTACCACAGAAACACAAAGGATCATGAGATTCCTATGAACAATTATATGCCAGCAAATTGCAGAATCTAGAAGAAATGTATGCATCCCTACAAAGACAGTACCATGATGAAATAGAAAATCTGAACAGACCTCTTACTAGTAAAGAGATTAAATAAATAATCAAAATTCTCCAAACAAACAAAAGTCCAGGACCATATGGCTTTATTGTTGAATTAAAAAAATCAAAAAATTAATATCAGTC
>NW_027532306.1:35999-37199 GCF_008692635.1 Crocuta crocuta
GAATTAAAAAAATCAATAAATTAATATCAGTCTTTTCCAGAGCCTTCCAAAAGATAGAAGAGGGAGGATCTATTTCAAACACATTTTACAAGGCCAGCATTACCCTGATACCGAAACCAGACAAGGATGCCACCAAAAAATTATGGGCCAATATTCCTGATAAACATAGATTCAAAAACCCTCAACAAAGTATGAGCAAAACAAATTCAACATATTGTAGATTAAAAGGATCATTCAGCATGATCAAGTGGGATTTATTTCAGAGATGCAAGGATGGGTCAACATCTGCAAATCACTCGATGTGATACAGTACATTAATAAAATGAAGGATAAAAATAATATGATTATCTTACTAGATATAGAAAAAGCATTTGATAAATTTAAAATCCATTTAAGATAAAAATTCTCAAAAAAGTGTGTATAGAGTTCATGAACCTCGAAATAATAAAGGCCATATATAAAACACAGCTAACCTCATATTCAACAGTGAAAAGCTGATAGCTTTTCCTCTAAGATCAGGAAGAAGACAAGGATGGGCATTCTTGCCACTTTTATTCTATATAATATTGGAAGTTCTAGTCACAGCAATTGGGCAAGAAAAAGAGATAAAAGGTCTCCAAAGTGGAAAGGAAGAAGTAAAACTGTCGCTATTTGTAGATTACATGATATTATATATAGAAAACTCTAAAGATTCCATCAAACAACTGTTAGAACTAATAAATTGACTAAAGTTGTAGGATATAAAATCAATACACAAAAATCTGTGTGCATCTTTATGATGAACTAATAGCAAACTATCAGAAGGACAAATTAAGAAAACTATCTCATTTATTTATCACTGCATCAAAAATAATAAAATATCTAGTAATAAATGTAACCAAGGAGGTGAAAGACCTGTATATTGGAAACTACAAGACATTAATGAAAGAAATTGAAGAAAACACAACTAAATGGAAAGACATTTTATTTCACGCATTGGAAGAATTAATATTGTTAAATTGTCCATGCTACCTAGAGCAATCTATATATTCAGTGCAATTCTTACCATAATTCTAATGGTATTTTTCCACAGAAATACTAAAAAGTCCTAAAATTTGTATGGAACCACAAAAAACCTTGAGTAGACAAAGCAATCTTGAGAAAGAAGAACAAAACTGGAGGCACCACATCCCCTTATTTCAAACTATATTAATAAGCTAT
>NW_027532306.1:37214-37449 GCF_008692635.1 Crocuta crocuta
ATACTAAATTAGGGGTTCCTGGGTGCCTCAGTTAGTTTAGCATCTGACTTCAGTTCAGGTCATGCCTTCATGGTTTGTGAGTTTGAGCCCTACATTGGGCTGTGTGCAGAGAATTTGGAACCTGGAGTCTGCTTCTGATTCTGTATGTGTCTCTCTCTCTCTGCCCCTCCCCAACTCATGCTCTGTCTCTGTCTCTCTCAAAAATAAATAAACATTAAAAATTTTTTTATTCCTT
>NW_027532306.1:37594-38353 GCF_008692635.1 Crocuta crocuta
TTGCCTATTAGTTTTGTGGGTTGTTTCCTTTGCCGTGCAGAAGCTTTTAATCTTGATGAGGTCCCAATCGTTTATTTTTTCTCTTGATTCCCTTGCTTTTGGGGATGTTAAACATTAAACATTTTTAAAAGCTGCAGTAATTAAAACAGTATTATATTGCCATAAAAACAGACACATAGATCACTAGAACATTAGAGAGTGTAGAAATAAACCCACACATATATGCTCAGTTAATTTACAACAAGGCAAAACTATACATGGGGAAAAGAAGGTCTCTTCAATAAATGGTGCTGGGTAAATTGGACAGCTACATGCAAAAGAATGAAATTGGCCCACTATCTTACATCATATACAATAATTAACTCAAATGGATTAAATACATAAATGTAAGACATAAATCTACAAAACTCCTAGAAGAAAATAGGCAGCTCCTTGACATACGTCTTGTTGATGATTCTTTGAATCTGATACGAAAAGCAAAAATAAACAAGTGGGACTGCATCAAATAAAAAGCTTCTGCACGGTAAAGGAAACATCAACAAAATGAAAAGATAACCTACTGCATGGGAGAACATAACTTTAAATCATACATCTGAAAGGGACCAATATCTAAAGTATATAAAGAACTCATACAACTCAAAAGCAAGAAAAATCTGATTTTTAAAATGGTCAGAATCATCCAGATGGCCAACAGACACATGAAATGATGCTCAGCATCCCTCCTCATCAGGGAAATGCAGATCAAAACCACACTGAGAT
>NW_027532306.1:38429-39984 GCF_008692635.1 Crocuta crocuta
GGGGGAGAGGGAGGGAGGCAAACCATAAGAGACTCTTGAATGCTGAGAACAAACTGAAGGCTGATGGGGGTAGTGGGGGAAGGGAAGAGGGGGAGATGGGCATGGAGGAGGACTCTTGTGAGGATGAGCACTGGGTGTTATATGGAAACCAACTTGACAATAAACTAAAAAAAAAAGTCACAAATCCCTTCCTTTCAGGAGTGCTGGGGAGGGTGACATGGGCTGGAGGGTGTAGTATTTGAGGCCAGCAGGGGGCGCTGGTGGACTGCTCCTGAGAGCTCAGGGATCTGGGCCAGGAAGACCAGGCAAACCTATCACTGGCCCTTGCACACTTGGGCTAGATGTATTCTCACTGTGTGTGGCTTTCCTGCACCTGCACCCCCAGGAGCTAGATGAGACTCAGCTTCGAATCACACATGCCTCATATTTTGTCCTCCACTGCATCATGGAGTGAATTGTCCAGACATGATTTGCATGGAAAGATAGATGGACAGGATGATCATACAACAAAAATAAATTTGTTTCGTGAACTTGAAAAAAAATGGTCAGAAGATCTCAATAGACATTTTTTTCCAAGGAAGACATACAAATGACCCATAGGCATATGAAAAGTTGTCATCATCATTAATCATCAGGAAAATGCAAATCAAAACCACAGTAAAATATCATCTCACACCTGTTAGAATGACTAATATCAAAATGACAAGAAATAACAAGTACTGGTGAGGACATGGAGAAAAGGGAACTATTGTGCTCTGTTGGTCAGAATATAATTAGGTGCAATTACTATGGAAAACAATGTAGAGCTTCCTCAAAATATTAAAATATAACTATTATATGGTCCAGCAATCCCACTTCAGGGTATTTATTGGAAGAAATCAAAAACACTAATTCAACCAGAGGGGAGAGGGTAGGGGAATAAGTTAAATAGGAAATAGGGATTAAGGAGTGCACTTGTCATGATGAGCACTGTGTGCTGTATGGAATTGTTGAATCACTATATTGTACACCTGAAACTAGTATAACACTGTATGTTAACTAACTGGAATTAAAATTAAAACTTAAATACTAATTCCAAAAAAGACATATGCACTCCTGTGTTCATTGCAGCATCATTTACAATAGCCAAGATATGAAAATCACTTAAGTGGCCATCAATAGATGAATGGATAAAGAAACTGTGGTGTATATATACAATGGAATATTATACAGCCATAAAAAACAAAATCTTGCTATTTGTCGACAACATGGATTGATCTTGAGGGCATTATGTAAAGTAAAATAAGTCAGAAAGAGAAAGACAAATAGCTTATTATCTCTCTTATAAGTGGAACCTAAACAAACAAACAAACAAACAAGCAAACAAACAAAACAACCCCAAAACACCAAAACAAGCTCCAAGGTAGAGAGAACGGAATGGCGGTTTCAAGAGGTGTGTTGGGGATAGGAGAATTGGGTGAACTATTTTTTTTTTAGCTTAAATTAATCAAATAAAAAGTTAAAAGTTACTCATGGCACTTTGGCCATTCATGGACAGGCACAGAAACGTGAAAAC
>NW_027532306.1:40008-44148 GCF_008692635.1 Crocuta crocuta
GCATGTGTTTCTGCTTTTTTCTTTCAGCTCATATAGTGTAAACAAGAGTCCCTTTTGTGACCTATTTAGTGCCACATTTTTTGCATTTTATTGTTCTTTTTGTTGATATTTTGATGTTTAAAATGGTCCTCATGTATAGTGGTGAAGTGCTGTCTAGTGTTTCTAAGCACAAGACTGTGATGTGTCTTACAGAGAAAATTTGTGTGTTGGATAAGCTACACTCAGGCATGAGTTATAATGTTGTTGGGTATGAGTTCAATATTAATGAATCAACACCATATATTAAATAAAGTGATTTTAAAGAGAGGCACACATAAAACAAGTTTATGTATTGATTGGTTGATGCAAATATTGTGACCAGAGACTCTCAGGAACTTAACTCTGTATTTCCCTAGGAGTAATGGTTCAAGATTCACTAATTCAGTGTTGTCAGAGGCTCTATAGAATGACATCACTGCGAATAATGAGAATCAACTATACTCTGGTCTTTTCTTTTGTAGCACTGATCACAGGTTGTAAGTATATGTTTATTCATGTAATTTTTTTTAAAGTTTACTTATTTATTGTGTGTGTGTGTGTGTGTGTGTGAGAGAGAGAGAGAGAGAGAGAGAGAGATAGGAGAGAGAATCCCAAGCAGGCTCCAACTGTTTGCACAGAACCTCACATTGGGCTCGATCCCACAGACCATGGGATCATGACCTGAGCCCAAACCAAGAGTTAGATGCTTAACCGACTGAGTCACCCAGGCACCCCTGTTTGTGGAGTTTTTAAATGTCTGTCTCCTCCACTACCATTTAAGCTTCAGGAGGACAGAGGATTGTTCCATTTGATTAGATCTCTAGTACCTGATACAGTTATCTAATACAGAGCTCGTGTCTGGTAAAAATTGTTGAAGAATAAGTGAATGATTAACTGAACAAAGTGACTGTAGCTGTGTGGCACAGAGGAATACCTCGGCAGGGAGTCAGGCAGTTCATCACAGAGGGAGGTTGCAGGCTGTGGTAGGAGAGACCATTGATCTCTTTCCCTTTTCCATTATAGTAACTCTTGTCTTATAGTGTTGACTGTACTCAGTGTATAATGAAAGGATATTCCTTTGAGAGTAAGATGTGTTTCAGGTGTCAAAGCAAAATACCATCTTCCTTTAAGTAGCTTAATATCCTTTCATTTTTCTTGCAGTGAAAACAGTCAAAATAAGCTCCAGCAACCTGGTGGCTGCAAATACCAGACAGATTTAGGAAGGGCATGGGGTTTTCTTCTTTCTTTCCACTGGAGACTCCAAGTAAGCTCTCAGAGGTGGCCACAACTACTTTTGGGGTTTATATGTATTAAAATACTCCAGGCAGAAGGCCTGGAACACATCTCTACATCATGTTTATTGAAATTAAATCACTTAGGCCTTTCTAGGCATTCTGACATAACACGGCTAGACAGATATTCATTTAGTAATCCCAGATGGTAGGTGATGGAACATAATCCATGTATCATAAAGCCATCTTGAGGAGCCAGCCAGTTGGGCCACTGTGGAAAGGAATTCAAAATAGATCTAGGGCCAAGTCAAGAAAGGCTATATCCAACTTAGTGAAGAAATGTTTGAAAGCTGACCTTATGTGTAGGCAGAACAGTAAGTAACCTATGCTGTGGTCACCTATATAGAATGTTTTGAGGGTCATCAGGGTCCTCCCACCCCTATTCCTTAATGAGATGTTTTTACACCAAACTACTATCTTGGTTGTTCTATTCCCCTGGACAGATCTTATCTTTTTGTCAAAGCTTTGCTAAATCTTACCTATCATTGAAGCCTCAGCTCCTCTAAGAAGTCTCTTTGGACATTAGATCTCAGTGCTCTCTCTGAAGTCCACTGTCTGGGCACCCTAGGACTGCTTTGCATGTACTGCTTGCCTTTATCAGTGATAAACAGTGACACAACTAATATTGTATGACTCTGTTTACATTTTTCTGAGGGACATTTTTTGTGAGTGGAAGACAGGGACCATGTCCAGCATTTCCTTTGTATTCTCAAGATTTCCCAGAACTATCTTCTGCACATTTTGGCTCTTAGTAAAGATTTGTTCAACAAATG
Source organism: Crocuta crocuta (assembly GCF_008692635.1). Taxonomy (NCBI): domain Eukaryota; kingdom Metazoa; phylum Chordata; class Mammalia; order Carnivora; family Hyaenidae; genus Crocuta; species Crocuta crocuta. Next base: position 42,092 of record NW_027532306.1, read on the forward strand.
GAGTCAGTCAATCAATCTTTGTGAAACCTTCTCTGTCCATCTTATTTGGAAGGGACCCGTATTTCCCCAGAACACTATATTGCCTTGAGAGTTAACTATACTGCATAGAGAACTCTGAGTAAAGAAGGTTTGGGTGTTAGGGGCTGATACAAATATGATTATGACCTGGGCCGTATCTTTTCCACCAACAAAACAAAAGTTGTTTTTGGCATCCAGGGCCAGTCCAAACATACTTCATATGTAGATAGAGGGTTTTTTTCTTTTTTATTATGCATTACCTTTGTGGTTTCTTACTTCTCCTCAGATTCAGTTCCCTCTTGACCATGATCCTCTTCCCCTATCTCAACTATTCCCTTTAGCTGTGTTTACACAGTCCAAATACATGCATGCTGATATTTCCCTCCTCAGGTTTCCTCCAATCTAGATTTAGTTTCTTTCATCTGTCTTCATTCATTATCCAGCTGATTTTCCAGTATCATATTTTAAGATCTTTTCTAGGCCTCCGTTGCCAGTGTGAATGCTGCTAATCTGCCTAGCTTAGGGTATTTTTCCTAATGACTAGGGCTCTGGATAGGGGGGAGATTNTGGGTTAATTCAGGCACCCCCCCATAACTTCTGTAACTCACCCCTGGTTAAGGCCAACCCCTAGCTCACTGGTTAGTATGACCAGGTATCTTTCAGCCTTTATGTTCTTCAGCTTCCTCCTTCCTCAAAAATATTTGCCTTTTAGATTAATTTTTCCCTAGTTACATGATTTATTTTGTGAGTATCCAAATGGATACTTGGCTATTTCCTGTGCATATTTTGAAGCTTGTTCATTTTGCATGCTACTCATGTCTCTGCTTCTGCTTCTCTGCTTTTCTCTCTGTGTTCTTCTCTGATGGAGTCTTATCTCCTTTGTGAGATTAAGTTAATTTCACTCATAGTGTGGATAATGCTTCTATAACTGTGATGGGAACTGTGATTGTAAAGTCCCCTTTCAAAAGTTCCAGGCAGACAAAAATTGGAGCATTGCTTTTAGGCCACATAAGCAAAAGACCTCCATGACAGGGGTGGACATTGTGGTGCCTGGGCCCTGGCATTCCTTCATTGCCTTATTTTCTACTTCATTGCCTATGTATAGTTGAAAGAGGCATATTCCCTCATCTTCAGCCAATTTCGTATACTCGAGGTCAAACTTTCTCAACCTTGACACTCTTGACATTTGAGCAAGATAGTTTCTTTGGGATGTGTGTGTGTCTGTGTGTGTGTCTGTGTGTGTGTGTCTGTTGTCCTGTGCATTATAGGATGGTGTGTGCTGTTCTGTGCATTGTAGGATGTCTAGCAGCATCCCTGGAATCTACCTATCGATGCCATTAGCACCCTCCTACCCAGTTGTGACAACTTAAAATGTCTCCAGATGTCAAATGTCCCCTGAGGGGCAAAATCATCCCATGTTGAGAAGAACTTCTCTAGGTTGTTCCCTTTGCCTTGGTCACTAGTCTCCGCATGGCATTTCCCTTTCACTCTAGTCCTTTCTATAACCTCACATGGAAGTCTCCATCATTTGGCTAGTAAAATCATCATGGAATTAGCAAAGGGAACTCTAGATTTATGAGACTTGATTTTTATTTCTGGGTCCACCACTAACTGGCTTTGTGACCCTGAACAAGTTCTTAATTCTTAGTTTCCTCATCCATAAAATAGAGAGAATAATAATCCTTCANCTAATCACTGCTTTTACCATTCATGGGTCAAAAACTAAAATGATAGCAAATGAAGCCTAGGGTAGAGCCGGCAGTCTTCAACAGATAATCCACAGTGGTATAGGAGAAGAAAGATGATTCGTCACATATCTCTAAAGAATGAAAATAGAAATTTGTTTCCACATCTAGTTGGGCATCAGAATCATCTAGAGATATGTTTTGAAAGGACAGTCTTGACCTATGCTCTAGGTGTCTTGAATGGCAATATCTGGGTGTGGGACAAAGGATCTTTACCAAACAAGTTCCCTAGGGGATTTTGGTGAAAAGGCATGCTTGGGTACCACAGTTAGATAATTAAGGTTTTCTTATAGT
>NW_027532306.1:44179-46860 GCF_008692635.1 Crocuta crocuta
TTCTCTGATAGTCAGTGATTGTATATTTCTTTTTTAAAATTAATGTATTTTGAGAGAGAGAAAGAGTGCATGTGAGCAAGTTGGAAGAAGGGAATAGAGAGGAGAGAGAGAATTCCAAGCAGGCTCTGTGCTATCAGCGTGGAGCTTGACATGGTGTCTGAACTCAGAAACCACAAGATCATGACCTGAGCTGATATCAAGAGTCAAATGCTTAGCTGACTGAGCCATCTGGGTGCCCCATGTATATTTCTATTTATCTTGTAGGGTATTATACAAACTGAAATTGTACCTTCTGAGCATGATCTTAGGGAATTTTCATGAGTATTTTTGGAGACTGGAGTTGAAGAATGTCACCTTGTTCTAAGAGAATAAACAGCTTCTGGAGGCACATTTGATCTTATAAGCAGTGAAGAAGGAGGCAGTCCAATGAAGCATCAATTAGCATCTGTTATCATGCCATTAATTAAAGAGCACAAGCCTACAAATTGGCTGGTGAATAAACTTAAGTTAGTGGCCCACAGACTACAGGGCAAACCAGATCAAGAGAAAAAGTAGGATTTCCAGTAGCCAGAGTCCTGAAAACCTCTCTGATTGGCTAGAGAAGTGACTGCAAGATTAGTTCAAAAGGGTATGTAATCCCAAAGAGTAAACTCTGGAATAAAAAAGGAAAGGGCCTTTCTGTTCTAGAAGGTAAGGAAAGCTTTGGAAGTAAAACAGGACATAGTACAAAACCTAGGGTTCTATGTCTTAATAGCTTGATTTAGCATTGACTCTCTCACCCCAGGTAGTATTGAAGTGTTTGGGATATCCAAATATGTTTGGAAGTTTGAAAAAAGTGAATTGTCCAAGAAGAAGGAACTGGGATGGGATATCCCATTAGCTATGTCAGGTCAACCTGTGGAACTACTTGAGTTACACTAGGATTATAGTTCAACGTTATGTAAAAAGCTGGGTCTGTTTTCATGTTTGTTTTGTTTGCCCTTGGTCTCCTGGTAAAAGCTCTTTGACAATTCTAACCTTGTTTTTATTGAACTAAGGGAAAGAGAGATTTTCCACACTGTATTAATTTTCTATTGCTGTGTAACAAATTGCCACAAATTCAGTGAGTTAAAACAACACAAACTTATTATATCACAGTTTCTAGTGAGCAAGGTCACAGTATAGATTAGCTGGTCCTTTGCTCAGGACCTCACCAGGTTGAAATCAAGTTGTCCTCAAAGCTGCATGTTCACCTAAGGCTTGGAGTCCTCTTCCAAGCTCATGATTTTTGGCAGAATATATTTCCTTGTGGTTGTAGGACTGAGGTCTCCATTTTCTTTCTAGCTGTTGGCTGGGGACCACTCTCAGTTCCTATAGGTAAACCTAAGGTCCTTGCCATGCAGCCCCCTTCGCAGGCAGTTCACAACATGGTTTGTTTGCCTCTCCAAGGCCAATAGAAGAACCTATGCTGATTTGAATATCTCTAACTTATTTCAAGTGCACACTTGATTAAGTCAGGTCCACCTAGGACAATCGTTTTAAAAAAAAAAGTAAACGGATTAGGAACTTTAATTGCATTTGCATAATCCCTTTACAGCGGCACCTAAATTAGTGTTTGATTGAATAAATGGGAGAAGATGTATACATCAGGACTTGAGAATCTTGGGGGCACATCTTAGAATTCTGCTAACCATACAAAACTTGGTCAATAAGTGTGGTGAGGGGGGCAGAAAACTGTCCAGGGCTATGGGTGGATAGTGTTTGGGTAAGGGCTTCCCCTGCTCCATTATGTATAATAACAGGAGTGTTAGGAAAATATTTTCAGCAACGTGGCTCCTCTTGGAGAGGGGAAAGATGTCTTTGGTCATGATCATGCCACCCTCTCCTTCCTACCCTAAGTTTCTTATTTGACTTACAGGAAAAATAAAATATTCCAGTCAGTCTTTCCCCAACCTGTGATTTTCAAGTTAGATTGGACTGTGATTTGAAACGGAATCAAGGGCAGTGTGGTATAGAAGAAAGGTACTTCCTTTGACAGAAACTTTCCCAGCTCTTTGCAAGTTCTGTCTCCAAGTACCCCATATTAGGGCACAACAAAGACAGATGAGAAAGGAATCACATGACCAGGAAGGAGGCTCTATGATTTCAGACTAAGGTGACTGAGTGCCTAGGGATGTGAAGGTTGGAGAAAGTTGTCTCTTTTGAGAGAAAGGACAAACTCCTATTGGTGTGGGGACATCGGAAGACCTAAGAGACAATTCATGAATTTGTATATATGTGGAGATGCAATATAGGCCACTGGCCTGCTTCTCTGTGGGGAAATGGAGAGGGTGGGATTTGCTATAATAATAACTATGACTAACTTTTTGGACTATTTTCTATATGCAGGCACTATCCTAAGTGTTTACATGTATTAACCTTCAAATCTTCTGAGGTAGTTACTATTATTATCTCTCTTTTATAGATAAGGAAACTGAGACATAGAGAAGTTAAATGCAAATTATTCTAAACTATAGTTAATAAAATGCATGTTGGGATTTTTAGGGGGAAGAGTACTGATGATGTATGCAACATGCTATGAGATACAAGAACGAAAGGTTGGTCTGATGCATGAATAGAGGGATGGATAATATATATATATATAACAAGTATAGTAAAATGTTAATGGTAGAATCTAGTTCGTAGATATATGAAGGTTCATT
>NW_027532306.1:46869-47086 GCF_008692635.1 Crocuta crocuta
TGGTGGAATTGGGTTTCACTGTAAAATTCCTTCAAATTTTGTTTGGCAATTTGAAATAAGTGAATCGTCCAACATCACACAGCTAGTAATGGTGGTGTCAAGATTTTAATTCAAGTATTCTGGGTCCAAAGTATGTGCTCTTAATAACTATGTTAAACTACTTCTCAAAAACTGGTTTTCCAAGGATTTATAGTGTATTGAATATTTGAAGTCAGAT
>NW_027532306.1:47194-48437 GCF_008692635.1 Crocuta crocuta
GTGTATTGAATCCTTGAAGTCAGATCGTTCTCTCAAGTCAGTTACTCTTTATAAATTTTGCTATGGAAGCTGGAGCAGTGTAACAATCTCTGTCACAGGGGTTTGCTGGGGAGATAAAGGTGCACATATCTAAATCAACCTAAGAGGAGATAAAATGAGGGAGCAGAGCTCTAAATGGGGACTGCTGGGAACTGAAATGAAGGCATGGATTGGGGCACTGGTAAACTTCCTTAAAGACAGACAAAAAGAGAAGAATGAGAACAATGGTATAGAATTTGAGATATTTGAGGTGGAGTGGAAGGACTAGGCCTGGTAAGACTATCTTGTAGGTATAGCAGAAGGTAAGATCGTCTGCCAAGAAAGAGTGGATGGGGGCCAGTGCATTAAGGAAAGTGGGAAAGAATTGAAACAGTTGCTTTGGTGAATGAACATGCGATGACTGGAAAATATTTAAGAATTAAGGCAGCTGGCTGGCTCAGTCGGTAAAGCATGAGACTTTTGATCTCAGGGTCAGCCTTTGATCTCAGAGTCATGAGTTCAAGACCCACGTTGGGCATTGAGTCTACTTAAAATAAATTTTTAAAAAATATGTCAAAAAGTAGGCAGATCCCAGTTGGGATGAGAGAGCAGCTGTTTGCAGTTCTATATTTCTTCAATCAAGTTTATTGAAGCCTATTAGAAACAGGATAAGACAAAGTATAAAGCGAATTAGGCTCAGAAAAAGACAGGAATGAGTCCAAGAAGTCGATGGTGACATTAATAGGGGAATAATAGGGAGGACAGAAAACTGAGCTATTCTTCTCCTTAAAAGTTCTCTGCTTGACATTGCTGTTCATGTAAGAATCTGGCTGCTTCTTATATCCTGTCATTGGCCTGCAAGCCTTTCAAACCAGGGTGCTAGCTCTGGCAAAGTTACTTCTCAGGCCTTAGTTCTCTGCTGTGTTTTGCCCTCAAGGCTTAATTGAAACCACTCTTTCAAAGGTCACCAAATCAAATAGCCTTTATTCTGTGTTCATTTCTTGGTCACTTTTCTCTGTGCTCAGCCTCTTTTTAACAACTTTTCTTCCTTAATTTTCATGATTATATTCCCTTTTACTTTCTGACTGCTCTTTCTCAGTTTTCTTGGTTGAGCCATACTACATCCTCCCATTTCTCAAAGTAATTGGGCCCAGGAGCTCATCAGTGGCTCTCTTCCACCATCAGACTGGAGCTTAGCTGGGATCATAATGAGAAGAAGGGATGG
>NW_027532306.1:48462-50372 GCF_008692635.1 Crocuta crocuta
TGAGAAGAAGGGATCGCCTCCTTGCTTAAGTCCCAACAAAGGGCGGTCGTGTTGGAGGAGTGAATTAATAGCAGGTAGAAAAGAGAGCTGGGTGACAGTAGGCACTGATGTTCTTTGTACATGGGTGTGATTCACATACTTTGGGCACATTAGCCATTATGCCTCTTGGCATCCCTAGACCCCCTACTCTAATGTTTACTCATACACATGTGGACTCATGCTCAGACCTTTCTTGTGTCTGTTGAGGAAGGAACACCCCCACGTACACATTCGTCACAGCCCCTCCCCTCCCCAATTGGCCTCAATTCAGATAACCTTCAGACTCAAGTAAAAGAGGAAAGGATAGGGCCTGGAAAGGCAATGAATGTTTTTTAAAATTTTTTAAAAATGTTTTATTTATCTCTGAGAGAGAGAGAGAGAGAGAGAGAGAGAGAGAGAGAGCATGAACAGGGGAGGGTCAGAGAGAGGGAGACACAGAATCTGAAGCAGGCTCTAGGCTCTGAGCTGTTAGCACAGAGCCTGACGCGGGGCTCGAGCCCACGAACCATGAGATCATGACCTGAGCCGAAGTCGGACACTTAACCGACTGAACCACCCAGGCACCCCAGGCAATGAATGTTTTAACTGCTCTATTGTTCTTCTTGGAACACTCTTACCTACTAACCAAGGACTAACTGTACCCTGGGGCTGGGGCTGAGGGATAGTGGGCTGAACAAGTTTATTCTATACTTTCTGTCATTTATGTTTGAATAAGACTTTTCATTTTCTGTGCCAACCCCTACGGAAGTAGGCTAGGAAGCCACTCTTACCTTTGCTGAGAAAACTCTGTGAAGTGATTTGAGATAGGTAGGCCTAAGAGTCTTGGGTTGCTCATTTTTCAGCCCAGAGCACCTGCCAATGCCCCATACAACTAAACACAACCAATTCTTTTAAATAATATCTTATTTATTTTTGAGAGAGAGAGACCGAGACAGAGTGCGAATTGGGTAGGGGCAGAATGAGAGGGAGACATAGAATCTGAAGCAGGCTCTAGGCTCTGAGCTGTCAGCACAGAGCTTGATGTGGGGCTCGAACCCCTGAGCTGCGAGATCATGACCTGAGCCAAAATCGGATGCGATAAGCGACTGAGCCACCCAGGCTCTCCTAAGCTCAATCAATTCTTGGACGTCCTGGTTCCTAATTCAGATAAGCAGTCAGCACTTAAGGGAGACGTTGCTGGGGCCAGGCTGGACTGGGAGTCTGTTTGATTTGCTTAGGAAATGGTGAGGCAGTCAGAGAGCAGGGGACTGTGGGTTGCTATGAGAAAGGAAGGAGGGGCTTGGGATTTGGGCCCAGGAATTCCCATCAGGAATGAGACACTTTCTACCTGCTGCCACATAAAGCATCATGGAATTTGAATGCAGATAGATCAAACTTTGGAAACAAGGAATGTAAAACGTGTTTCTTTCTTTCTGTTCATAGAGGCCAGCCAAGAGCCAGAGCTGGAGCTAGGCCTCTGGTCATAAACTAAGTAACAGAACCAGTTATTGGTTTCAAGTCTGACTCCCTCCTCTAGGGGAAGGACTTTGGAACTTGGCAAGGCTCCCTTACCCTTTATAAATAAGCAGAAAGAAGTATGACTAAAATCCTAGATAGAATGGCAGGTATATTCAACGATGGAGTTAGAGGCCAAAAGTGCTACTTGGAATTTATTTAGTGATTTTACTACTTTAATTATCCCATTTCTTTATGAAAAACTTCCTGGGAAAGACTTGATTTGGGAGAGCAGAGGTAGGGATTAGGTAGGAAATATCAAGTATTAGGTAAGTACTGGGTGCCTTGGAATTAGGGGCTGGGAGCTTAAAGAAATACAACTCCCTGGAGCCCAGGGACAGCCCATAGCTAACCATCACATTAATGTACCAGGAGAC
>NW_027532306.1:50653-51886 GCF_008692635.1 Crocuta crocuta
GTCTTGACCAGATGGGAGTTGAATATATAACATGTGGCCTCATCAAGACACCTATTTTGGATTCTTGGCTCTTCCATCTACTAATTGTAGGACAAAAAATATGTCTTTTTAACCCTCTGGGTCTCAGTTGCTTTTTATGTTAAATGAGAATAATGCTTATCTACCTTACAAGATTGTTGAGATGATTAAATAGATCAGTTAAATGTGAAAAGGCCTTATAAACCATAAAGCCTCATGTAGATATGAAGGGTTAACATCATTGCTATCACATGGTCTTCTGGGTTTTCATAATTAGCACCTCTAGGAGAGATTAAGGAAATCCTAGGATCAAGGGGGAATATAAATGAGTATTTTAATCTGGGTTACCTCTAAAGAGGAGAGATTCATGTTTGGGGAGGCTGGAGCCTTTCCAATGGTATCTGTTTTCTTAGGTGTATGTTCACTTTGTCCTCAGGGTGGAGGTGCCAAGTTGGGCCTTCAGTTTGGGCCATAACTCCTTTTTTTGGAGATCACTCAGTTGCCTCTCTGCCTGGTTGGAATTTGAGTAAGCAAATAAAACTAAGTTCAGGAGTTAAAATCTTATCAAAGGCCAGTGAGTTTTATATCAAAATAGAGATTGGCTCCATAAATTCTAGCTGGACTAACAATCAGCCCAGCCAGTGAAGCAATATAGAGTTAGGGAAGAGTACTTAACGAGGAGTCAAGTCAGAGGTTCCGCTCCTGCTCTGGCTTTGCTCCTAACCAGCTGTGAGACCTTGCATGAGTCTGAGAATTATGTGTATATTATCAAAAGAGAGAGAGAATGTGAGAACCCCTTTGCTGTAAGGCAGCATATGAATAGAAGTAATTATTATTATCATTATCATTATTATTATTACTTACATTTTATCATATAGGGAATTGTTATTTTCATTATTTTATCCTCAAATATGGTGTTTTTGGTTGCAAATGGGACCAGACATGTTGGATTGGTATATCTCATTTCTGTTTATTAGATTAAAAATTAAAATTGCAGAATCTGTTGTTTTTATCATCATTCTCACACTTGAAGAAGAGGTGTATTGAATAGTGGAGGGGACCTTAAAGATCTCTGCCCAGATATGGGATATATTTAGAGAATGTTGGAAGTGTTATGGAATTAGAAAGGATGAGGTTTGTGTAACATTGTAAATATACTAAAAACCCTACCAAACCACTTTAAAATGGTAAATTTTATTTAAAAATCACAAAAAT
>NW_027532306.1:53255-54613 GCF_008692635.1 Crocuta crocuta
GTCTTGACCAGATGGGAGTTGAATATATAACATGTGGCCTCATCAAGACACCTATTTTGGATTCTTGGCTCTTCCATCTACTAATTGTAGGACAAAAAATATGTCTTTTTAACCCTCTGGGTCTCAGTTGCTTTTTATGTTAAATGAGAATAATGCTTATCTACCTTACAAGATTGTTGAGATGATTAAATAGATCAGTTAAATGTGAAAAGGCCTTATAAACCATAAAGCCTCATGTAGATATGAAGGGTTAACATCATTGCTATCACATGGTCTTCTGGGTTTTCATAATTAGCACCTCTAGGAGAGATTAAGGAAATCCTAGGATCAAGGGGGAATATAAATGAGTATTTTAATCTGGGTTACCTCTAAAGAGGAGAGATTCATGTTTGGGGAGGCTGGAGCCTTTCCAATGGTATCTGTTTTCTTAGGTGTATGTTCACTTTGTCCTCAGGGTGGAGGTGCCAAGTTGGGCCTTCAGTTTGGGCCATAACTCCTTTTTTTGGAGATCACTCAGTTGCCTCTCTGCCTGGTTGGAATTTGAGTAAGCAAATAAAACTAAGTTCAGGAGTTAAAATCTTATCAAAGGCCAGTGAGTTTTATATCAAAATAGAGATTGGCTCCATAAATTCTAGCTGGACTAACAATCAGCCCAGCCAGTGAAGCAATATAGAGTTAGGGAAGAGTACTTAACGAGGAGTCAAGTCAGAGGTTCCGCTCCTGCTCTGGCTTTGCTCCTAACCAGCTGTGAGACCTTGCATGAGTCTGAGAATTATGTGTATATTATCAAAAGAGAGAGAGAATGTGAGAACCCCTTTGCTGTAAGGCAGCATATGAATAGAAGTAATTATTATTATCATTATCATTATTATTATTACTTACATTTTATCATATAGGGAATTGTTATTTTCATTATTTTATCCTCAAATATGGTGTTTTTGGTTGCAAATGGGACCAGACATGTTGGATTGGTATATCTCATTTCTGTTTATTAGATTAAAAATTAAAATTGCAGAATCTGTTGTTTTTATCATCATTCTCACACTTGAAGAAGAGGTGTATTGAATAGTGGAGGGGACCTTAAAGATCTCTGCCCAGATATGGGATATATTTAGAGAATGTTGGAAGTGTTATGGAATTAGAAAGGATGAGGTTTGTGTAACATTGTAAATATACTAAAAACCCTACCAAACCACTTTAAAATGGTAAATTTTATTTAANGGCAAATTTTATTTAAAAATCACAAATATTTCCCTACCCAGAGGTCATGAGGGCAACAATGCGTAGATATAAAGCAGTGAGAACAAACCTAGAGAAGGTAAATCAAACTTTTTTTTTTTTTACTGTGTGACTGGTAT
>NW_027532306.1:54648-60024 GCF_008692635.1 Crocuta crocuta
GTTTACTTTTTCAAAAAACCAACTCTTGGTTTCATTGATCTGTTCAATTTCTCTTTGGAGAACATATGATATTTGTCCTTCTGTGCCTGACTTATTTCGCTCAGCATAACACCCTCAAGGTCCATCCATGTTGCTACACATGGCCAGATTTCATTGTTTCTCATTGCCATGTAGTATTCCATGGTATAGATAAACCACATCTTCTTGATCCATTCATCTGTGGATGGACACTTAGGCTCTTTCCATGTTTTAGCTATTGTGGGAAAGGATAGTTGCAAATGACATATCAGATAAAGGGTTAATATCCAGAATATATAAGGAACTCATCAAACTACACGCCCGAAACACCAACAACCCAGTGAAGAAATGGGCAGAAGATATGAACAGACACTTCTCCAAATAAAACTAGCTTTTCTGAATAAACAACAAAGCAAGATATTGGCCTTGTTAGCAAGCAATAGATATTGGGAAGTCCCTTATTTTTCATAGTAATTCTTTTCATTTATATAAATGATTTGTAGATAACAAGGTGCTTTCCTATGAACCCCATATTCCAATGGTGAAAATGTGGGGGGGGGACAGAATGAGAATAACTTATTCCTGCACAAGAATAATATGATGAAAATCATATCTGAGAATAATTCTTCTAGCATTCATATATAGGATCACTTAGAGTAAAGAATCTTGGAGTCCATGCAACAAGCCATGTTGTAAAGCAGGTGGAACATACCAAGGGAAGCAATAATAAGAATGTTAGATATGTGGCTAAAAAGTATCCCTAATATTTACCATCTAATTAGATATGGTGAAAGACAAAGGTCAAAATGAGTATTCTATTGGTTTTCTATTGTTGCTATGCCAAATTACCACAGACTTGGTGGCTTACAACACCCATTTGTTATCTTTCAGTTCTGTAAGTAAGATAGAAGTCTTATACAGGTATCACTAAGCTAAAATCAAGGTGTCAGCAAAGCTGTATTCCTTTTTGGAGGTTATAGGTGAGAATTCCTTACCCTTGCCAGCTTCTAGAGGCCACCCGCATTCCTTGCCTCATGATCCTCTTCCCCCGTCTTCATAGCCAGCTGCATTGCATCTCTCTGAGGCGTTTGCTTCTAGTCACATTTGCCGGTGACTCCCTCTGCCTCCTTCTTCCACTTTTAAGGACCCTTGTGATTAATTACACTGGGTCCACCTGGATAATCCAGGCGACTCTACTCATTTCAAGGTCAGTTGATTAGCAACCATAATTCCTTAATAACAACTTTAATTCTCCTTTGTCATGTAAGCTAATGCATTCATAGGTTCTAAGATTAAGACATGGATATCTTTTGGGGTTTAAAGGTACTATTCTACCTGTCACAAGCTTCAGCGATTAGAACTTGGGAGCTCAAAAGGATAGTGGTGCCACTGATGATGATGGAGAAAATGAGAGGAATTCATTTGAGTGGGAATACAATAAAGGTTTGCCAAGTTAAGTGAAATGTCCAAGTGGCAATGGTCCCCAGAATTGTTGGTCTTGAGGATCTAGATCGCAGAAAACTCATCATGATTAGGGACAAGAACTTATAAAGTTTTACAGTTGGAGATAAGGTCTTAAAGCCCTTGAGCCACTGATCCTCTAATAGAATGGGAATAACACACGGATGAGAAGCTTAAAAAGGAAATGCCTGCATCACCCCTTATCTAGGCGCAACATGGGAAAATACTCATTATCTGGAGAACTGAAAGGAACTAAAGGAAGGCCTAGAGGGCCCTGAAGATGGTGCAGCAAAACTCCAAAGGGGACCATTTAGTTAGTCCTTTCAACCACATCTGTGGCCCAGATGTTCCATGTAACCAGAGTACATGCCCACACCAAAAAGCCAACATTATATGCTCTATGAGGTCTGTGACCAATGTAAAACTGTGGAGGAACCTGTCCACATGGCAAACCAAGTTTGTTATTTGTGTCACATCAAAGCCAGAGCCTCAATGAATTACTGCCCTCTGAGGTCATTTAGTTATGATTAAGTGAACTAAGAACCAGTGTAAATGGCATTTTATACTCCAGTGAATTAAGGTATGAGATGTAGCTGAAGTGAATAAGATTTATGGCCCACAGTCATGCAACCTTACAGTAATTTCATGACACTTTTACTATGAGGCAAGCAGTGCCAGCTCTTGAAATAATTAAAAGTACATACCAACTCTAAGGCTGGGCTTCAGGCATTTATGGTAACTTTTTAGAGCAGTTTTACGTTTACAGAAAAATTGAGCAGATAGTACAAAGTTCCCAAACCTTCTTCCCTTCATGATTTCTCTTAAGAGTTTTTAATTTGGGGGCACCTGGGTGGCTCAGTTGGTTGAGCATCTGACTTTGGCTAAGGTCATGATCTTGCAGTCTGTGAGTTCGAGCCCACGTCGGGCTCTGTGCTGACAACTCAGAGTCTGGAGCCTGCTTAAGATTCTGTGTCTCCCTCTCTCTCTGCCCCTCCCCCACTTGCACTCTGTCTCTGTCTTTCTCTCTCTCAAAAAAAATAAACAATATGGAAACCAACTTGACAATAAACTATTTGTAAAAATAAATAAATAATTATATAAATAAACATTAAAAATNTTGTTTTGATATATGTATATACTGTGAAATAATTATCACAGACTAATTAACACATCTATTGCCTCCCCTAATTATATTTCTTTTGTATAAAAATATGCTTTCTTAGCAAATTTCAGGTGTAAAATACATTATTACTAACTATAATGACTTTGTTGTACATGGCCAGAATTTATTGTTCTTATATCTGAAAGCTTGTGCCCTTTGACCAGTATCTCTCCCTTCTTCCACCTTCAGCCTCGTGTAACCAACATTCTACTCTGTCACTATAGTTTTGACTTTTTTTTTAAAGATTCTACATGTAGGTGTACTCATGTGATATTTGTCTTTCTGTGTCTATCTTATTTCAGTTAGCATAATTTCCAGTTTCATCCATGTTGTCACAAATAGCAGAATTTCCTTCTTTTTACAGGCTGAATAATATTGCATTAGTGTGTGACATTTGCTATAATTGGTGAACTAATGTTGATACATTATTATTAGTTGAAATCCATAGTATACATTAAGGTTCACACATTGCGTTATAGAGTTCTGTGGTTTTTGACAAATGTACAATGTATTTAACATTATAATAACATACAAAGTAGTTTCACTGCCTTAAAAATCTCTTGTTGTCCACCTATTCATCTCACTCTCCATCTACAATCTCTGGCAACCACTGAAATTTTTACTGTCTCCACAGTTTTGCCTTCTCCAGAATGTTATGTAATTGAGATTATACAATATGTAGCCTTTCCAGAGTGGCTTCTTTCACTTAGTAATATGTAATTAATTCATTCTTCCTTTTGTTGGAATTTGGTGACACAAACAGGTCAGGGGTAGACCAGACTATAGCCTCAGACCAGACTAAGGCCTTCTCCCACTTGTGATTTCTACCATGCATTGTTTTTGGAAGACATTTGAATAGTTTTTCACAAGAACCCAGACAGGATGGGAAAATAAGCAGACAATTGTGCTAGCCACTGGTGTGTCTGGCTAAATTTTGAATAACAACCCTGGTAGATTGTTAAACTAATTGTCCCTAATGAATCATGCCTCGCCGGATCTATGTACTTTTATGGTTCCCTTCCACATTGATGCTTGGCCAAGTAACTTGCTTTGGCTATTGGAATAGTAACAAGTGTGATATAAATAGAAGCTTGAAAAACCCTTATGATTTGTGGCTGCCTTCTCTTGTTCCTGGTATTTCTTTTGCCACCATATGAAAAAGCCCAGGTTAACCATCTTTTTTTCTTTTTCTTTTTTTCTTAAATAGTTCATTGTCAAGTGGGTTTACATATAACACCCCGTGCTCATCCCAACAAGTGCCCTCCCCATGCCTATCACCCTCCTTCCCTTCTCCCCCACCCCCATCAGCTCTCAGTTTGTTCTCAGCATTCAAGAGTCTTTCATGGTTTGCCTCCCTCCCCCACCAAACTATTTTTCCCCTTCTTCTCCCGCTTCATCCTCCGTTAAGTTCCTCTTAATCCACCTATATGTGCAAACATATGGTATCTGTCCTTCTCTGCCTGACTTATTTCACTCAGCATAACATCCTCAAGTTCCATCCATGTTGCTACAGATGGCCAGATTTCATTCTTTCTCATTGCCATGTATTTGTATAGATAAAACACATCTTCTTCATCATTCATCCGTTGATGGACACTTAGGCTCTTTCCATGTTTTGGCTATTGTTGAGAGTGCTGCTATGAACATTGGGGTACATGTGCCCCTATGCACCAGCATTTCTGTATCCCTTGGGTAAATTCCTCGCAGTGCTACTGCTGGGTCATAGGGGAATTATAGTTTATTTATTTATATTGAGAGGAAGAGAAAGAGAGAGAGAGTGGTGGGGGCAGAAAGAGAGGGAGGGGAGAAGAGATAAAGGAAGAGAGAGGGAGAAAAAGAGAATCCCAAGCAGCCTCCGTGCTGTCAGTGCACAGCCCAACACGGGTGTCCACCTCATAAACTGTAAGATCATGACCTGAGCTGAAATCAAGAGTCTGGACGTTTAACCAACTGAGCCCCCAGGAGTCCCCTTAGGCTGATCATATTGAGAATGAAAAACCACACTGAGAAGCCCAGGTAACAGACAACCACACATATGACTGAGGCTGTCTTAGACCATCCAGCTCCAGCTGAACTATCAGGTAGTTATAGCCACATTAGTGACCCCAGAGAGTCTAGTAATAGAAGCATCCAGCTGAGTCTAGCTCCTGATTCCCAGCATTTGTGAACACAATGAAATGTTTTGTTTTTGTTTTTTGGGTTTTTTCTTTGCTACTAAATTTTGAGGTGGTTTGTTGCAAGCAATAAATAAGTGCTTCAGTAAATTTTAGTTCCTGGTCATGGATCATTGGCTAAAATTGGCCTTGCTGTAAATATGCTGCCAGGACCTGACCACATACAGATAAGAGTAAACACTTTGAGGGGAGAGGGCAAGATGGCGGAGAAGTAAGGAGCTCCGTACTTGCACTCGCGCCCATACATCACACAGAAAAGATCTGAAGCCATTGGAAACCTTACAAAACCTGAGAGATTGGGAGACAAAGGACGCAGAATCCACTGAGAGAGCCTTCTAACGTGAGTGCGAACCGGGGAAGATAAAATCGGGCCGGGATCGGAGACTCCAGGGTGGGAGGCGATCCCCCTCTACCCTCTACGGGGAGTGAGAGGGGAAAAGGAGAGAGTCCGAAACAGAAAAACCTCCGCACGGGGGCGAAAAACCTCCGCTCGGTGCATAGAAAGACCGTACTTCACAAATACCTGCATACCAGGTCCCCTCGCGCCAACTGGTCCTGGGG
>NW_027532307.1:0-475 GCF_008692635.1 Crocuta crocuta
ATCTGTTCAACTGTTTCTTTGGTTTCTATATTGTTTACTTCTGCCTTGATTTTTATTATTTCTTTTCTTCTGCTGGGTTTGGGGTGCTCTTGTTGCTCTCTCTCTAGTTGCTTTAGGTGCGCTGTTAGATTTTGCACTTGCACTTTTTCTAATTTCTTGAAATAGGCCTGGAGTGCAATGTACTTTCCTCTTAGGACTGCTTTCGCTGCATCCCATAGGGTTTGGATTGTTGTATTCTCATTTTCATTTGTTTCCGTATATTTTTTAATTTCTTCTCTAATTGCCTGATTGGCCCATTCNGCCCATTCGTTCTTTAGCAGGATGTTCTTTAACCTCCATGTTTTGAGGGTTTTCCAGACTTCTTCCTGTGGTTGATTTCGAGTTTCATAGCATTGTGATATGAAACTGTGCATGGTGTGATCTCAGTTACTTTATATTTATTGAGGGCTGCTTTATGTTCCAGTATGTGATCTAT
>NW_027532308.1:0-900 GCF_008692635.1 Crocuta crocuta
TATCCTGCAACTTTGCTGAATTCATGGATTAGCTCTAGTAGGCTTTTGATGGAGTCTGTCAGGTTTTCTAATTAGAGTATCATGTCATCTGCGAAGAGTGAAAGTTTGACTTCTTCTTTGTCAATTCTGATGCCTTTGATTTCCTTTTGTTTTCTGATGGCTGATGCTAAGACTTCCAGCACTATGTTAAACAACAGTGGTGAGAGTGGATATCCCTGTGATGTTCCTGATCTCAGAGGAAAAGCTCTCAGTTTTTCCCCATTGAGGATGATGTTAGCTGAGGGCTTCTCATAGATGGCTTTTATGATGTTTAGATAANTTCCTTCTATCTCGACTTTCTTGAGGGTCTTTATTAAGAAGGGATGCTGTATGTGGAAACTAATTTGACAATAAACTATTTGTAAAAAAATAAAAATAAAAAAATAAATTGAAAGTTTCTACAGGACTAAAAAAAAAAAAAAAGAAGGGATGCTGTATTTTGGCAAATGCTTTTTCTGCATCTATCGACAGGATCATATGGGTTTTGTATTTTCTTTTGTTGATGTGATGTATCACATTGATTGATTTGCGAATATTGAACCAGCCCTGTGACCCAGGAATGAATCCCACTTGATCTTGGTGGATAATTCTTTTTACGTGCTGTTGAATTCGATTTGCAAGTATCTTGTTGAGGATTTTTGCATCCGTATTCATCAAGGATATTGGCCTGTAGTTTTCCTTTTTTGCTGGGTCTCTGTCTGGCTTGGGAATCAAGGTGATGCTGGCTTCATAAAATGAGTCCGGAAGTTTTCCTTCGATTTCTATTTTTTGGAATAATTTGAGAAGAATGGTATTAATTCTGTTTTAAATGTCTGAAGAATTCCCCAGGGAAGCCATCTGGCCCAGAGCTCTTATTTGTTG
>NW_027532309.1:0-347 GCF_008692635.1 Crocuta crocuta
TTCTGATGCCTTTAATTTCCTTTTGTTGTCTGATGGCTGATGCTAAACTTCCAGCACTATGTTAAACAGCAATGGTGAGAGTGAACATCCCTGTCGTGTTCCTGATCTCAGGGAGAAAGCTCTCAGTTTTTCCCTGTTGAGGATGATGTTAGCTGAAGGCTTGTCCTAGAAGGCTTTTATGATGTTTAAGTAGGTTCCTTCTATCCCAACTTTCTCTAGAGTCCTTATTAAGAAGGGATGCTGTATTTTTTCAAATGCTTCTTCTGCATATCGACAGGATCATATGGTTTTTATCATTTCTTTTGTTGATGTGATGTATCATATTGATTGATTTGCGAATGTTGAAC
>NW_027532309.1:462-951 GCF_008692635.1 Crocuta crocuta
TGAGGATTTTTGCATCCGTATTCATCAAGGATATTGGCCTGTAGTTCTCTTTTTTAGCTGGATCTCTGTCTGGCTTGGGAATCAGAGTGATGCTGGCTTTATAAAATGAGTCTGGGAGTTTTCCTTCACTTTCTATTTTTTGGAATAGCTTGAGAAGAATTGGTGTTAGTTCTGGTTTAAAGGTCTGGTAGAATTCCCCAGGGAAGCCATCTGGTTCTGGACTCTTATTTGTTGGGAGATTTTTGATAACTGATTCGATTTCTTCACTAGTTATGGGTTTGTTCAGATTTCCTATATCTTCCCATGTGATTTTTGGTAGTGGGTGTGCGTTTAGGAATTTGTCCATTGCTTCTAAATTTTCCAATTTGTTGGCATATAATTTTTCATAGTACTCCCTGATAATTGCCTGTATTTCTGAGGGGTTGGTTGTAATAATTCCATTTTCATTCATGATTTTGTCTGTTTGGGTGCTCTCTCTTTTCTTTTTGA
>NW_027532309.1:1325-1476 GCF_008692635.1 Crocuta crocuta
AGGGTGTTCTTTAACCTCCATGTTTTTGGAGGTTTTCCAGGCTTCTTCCTGTGATTGATTTCAAGTTTCAAAGCATTATGATCTGAGAGTGTGTATGGCATGATCGCGATTCTTTTATATTTATTGAGGGCTGCTTTATGTCCCAGTATGT
>NW_027532310.1:0-543 GCF_008692635.1 Crocuta crocuta
CTGGTGCAGCCCCTCTGGAAAACAGTGTGGAGGTTCCTCAAAGTTAACAGGAGAACTCCCCTCTGACTCAGTAATAGCACTGCTAGGAATTTACCCAAGGGATATAAGAATGCTGATGCATAGGAGCACATGTATCCCAATGTTCCTAGCAGCACTCTCCACAATAGCCAAAACATGGGAAGAGCGTAAGTGTCCATCGACAGATGAATGGATCAAGAAGATGTGGTTTATCTATAAGATGGAATACTACATGGCAATGAGAAAGAATGAAATCTGNAACATGAATGGACCTTGAGGGTGTTATGCTGAGCGAAATAAGTCAGGCAGAGAAGGACAAATATCCTATGTTTGCACGTATAGGAGGATTAGGAGGAACTTAACGGAGGACCATGGAGGAGGAGAAGGGAGGAAATGTAAGGGAGAGGGAGAGAGGCAAATCATGAGAGATCTTGAATGCTGAGAACAAACTGAGGACTGATTGGTGTGGAGGAGGAGGGGGGAGATGGGCATGGAGGAGAACACTTGTGGGGATGAGCACTGGGT
>NW_027532311.1:0-1481 GCF_008692635.1 Crocuta crocuta
GATACGGATATTGTTCCGTTTGATTGTATCACTGAGCTCTCGAACACTTCTTTCATGCTCCTGGATCAATTTATCTCTTTTTTTTTCAGTTTCTTCTTTTTCTATAATGGTGTCTTCTAAATCACTTATTCTCCTTTCTGCCTCTTCAATCCGTGCATTGGACACCTCCAGTTTATTATGTATCTCATTTATCACATTTTTTAATTCATCATAACTATTTTTAAGCTCCATAGTGTTTGTAGCCATAGTTTCTCTGATGTCCTTCATGCTTTTTTCAAGTCCAGTGATTAATTTTATGATTATTGTTTTAAATTCTTGTTCAGTTATTTTGGTTACATGTGTTTTGAGCAATTCTTTAGCGATCAATTTTTCCTGGAATTTCTTTGGAGGAGAGGTCTTTTGTTTCATCATTTTTGTTAGCTTTCTATCTCTTGTTAGTTTTAAAAGCTTGTTATGCACTCTGGACCTGTGAGTGCTGCTGCACCAAAGAAGACTCTTTGTCCAGATCCTGTCCTTTTAGAAAGTGTTCTTTGAATGGTATCTCTTCGTCTCTCTTGTTGAGACCTTGGTTATTTTATTTTCCTACTCGTAGTGGTATTTGGGAGTCTCCACCATGTGTATTTTGGCTTGTCTCTTGAGGTAGCCCTGGAAAAGAAAACAGGCAGACAAACACACAGGAACAAACGCACAGAAATGCACGGACAAATACAACAAACAGGCAAACCTAAAGGGAAAAATAAAAATAAAAAAGAGGATGGAGGGAAGGCAAATAATCAGAGATAAAAATACATAAAAAAGGAAAAAAGAAGAAAAGAAAAGGAGAAAAGAAGAAACCCAATAGACAAAGAACAGTTTAAATCATGTAACCAGATTTCCCAGCTACAAAGAAATAGTCGGGTGTATGCAGTACTGGTGGAAGAGCATAGAGAATGAGAGATATGACAGGGTGGGGATGAAGTGAAATTGGAAATGAAATGAGGGGGCAGAAGGAATAAGAGACTTTTTTCAAAGAGCAAAAGAGTGGAATATGGTTGGAGAAGAGGCGAAAGAAATGACGATGATACTATCCAGAGAAAGTATATAGCCTGATTACTCCCGAAAGACATGAAAAGGTAAGTAGGTATAGAATTTACATCTAGAGAATGGATTAAATTTGACTGTTTAAGCAAGGCAGTGACCAGAATCAGGGCAGTGCATCCATGTTTGTCTTGCTCTGACTCCAGCAGGAAAAAAAAAGAAGAAGAAGAAGAGGGCAGCTCTCTAGCGGGGATGGGNGGGATGGGCGTGGTTTGATCAAGTGCGTCCCGCGGGAGTCCTGCTTTGGTGGTTGTGGGTAGAAGAGTGGCGGCGCCCCAGTCTCTTCTTGAACCAAGCATTGCAACTCACTTTTATGGGTATGTAAACTCCCTGTGCCAGGGGTGTAGCCAAGGTGGGGCATGCTCTACATCCCAGGCCAGGCCTGGTTTCCAGATCTCAGTCCG
>NW_027532312.1:0-333 GCF_008692635.1 Crocuta crocuta
AGAGCTCCGGCCTGAGGCATTGGATCACGCCACGCCCATCCCTGCTTGTGATCTGCCCTCCTCCCTTTTTTTTTTTTAATCCTTCTTTTCTTGTCTTTCTCTTTTCTCTCTTTTTTCCCCAGAACACTGACCTGATTAACTCTGGTCGCCTGCTTGCTTAAACAATCACAAGGAGTCCATGCTATAGATGTAAATTCTACACCTACCGACATCTTCATCTCTTTCCCTCAGGAGTAATTAGACTATATAGTTTCTCTGGATAATTCCAGCATCCTTCTCTCACCNAACTTTTTGTTTTCCCTCTCGCTTTGCATGTTAGTTGAATCAGCCTGT
>NW_027532313.1:0-579 GCF_008692635.1 Crocuta crocuta
AACACTCCCCATCTATTCATTCGCTACAAGCATCCTTTCCTTTACGTCTTTGTATGTTTTTAGAACTCCTTTTAAGTCTTTCCTGCAGAACCTGACGTGTGACTCCTCTCAGAGCCAGTTTTCTCCCCTGCCTGCCCCTCACTGGGTTACATCCAAACAGCAGCGATGCCCCGAGAGCCCAGGCAGCAAAGGGCTGAAGGAGAACGGACCCAGGACCCTGTGTCCGTCCCAGGCAGGGAGGGGGCGCGCCCCAGCCCCGGACATGTCCTCCGCGACCGGAGCTTGTACTCACTGTGTGTCCTTGGAAGGTCTTGACGGGGCGGTCACAGCCAAGTCTGCAGACGTGGATGCACATGTCCGTGCTGCAGGAGGCAAAGGTAGTGTTGCTCTGCCAGTCGACATCGAGAGCGGGCGCTGGACGGCAGGGGACAGTGGGACATTTGCGTTTACCACGTGTGCACAGAGCTCAGGTTTCAGACAGTTACAAGCAGAGGCGCATGGAGCCTGACTCTTAACACGGTAAAATGCTTCCCGGTGTGAACACCGCCTCTCCCCCCATAGACCTTCGAGACCACCCCC
>NW_027532314.1:0-2535 GCF_008692635.1 Crocuta crocuta
TTTCACTTTTCACAGATGATATGATACTCTACATGGAAAACCTGACAGACTCCACTAAAAGTTTGCTAGAACTTATCCATGAATTCAGCAAAGTTGCAGGGTGCAAAATCAACATACAGAAATCAGTTGCATTTTTATACACCAACAATGAAGCAACAGAAAGAGAAACCAAGAAACTGATTCCATTCACGATTGCACAAAAAATCATAAAATACCTAGGAATAAACCTAACCAAGTATATAAGAGATCTGTATAATGAAAACTATAGAAAACTTATGAAGGACATTGAAGAAGACACAAAGAAATGGACAAATATTTCATAGTCATGGATCAGAATAAATATTGTTATAATGTCAATACTACCTAAAGCAATCTACACATTCAATGCAATCCCCATCAAAATTGCATCAGCATTCCTCTCAAAGCTAGAATAAAGTATCCTAAAATTTGTATGGAACCGCAACAGACCCGAAAAGCCAAAGTAATATTGAAGAAGAAAACCACAACGGGAGGCATCATCATCCCAAACTTTAACCTCTACTACAAAGTTGTAACCATGAAGACAGTATGGTACTGGCACAAAAACAGACACTTAGACCAATGGAATAGAATTGAGAATTCAGAATTGGACCACATATGTATGGTCAATTTATCTTTGACAAAGCAGGAAAGTATGTCCAATGGAAAAAGACAGCCTCTTTAAGAGATCGTGCTGGGAGAACTGGGCAGCAACATGCAGAAGAATGAAAATAGACAACTTTCTCACACCATACACCAAAATAAACTAAAAATGGATGAAGGACGTAAATGTGAGACAGGAACCTATCCAAATCATAGGAGAGAAAGCAGGAAACTACTTCCTTGACATCAGCTCAGCAATTTCTTTTTTTTTAAAAATTTTTAATAGTTTATTTATTTTTGAGACAGAGAGAGACAGAGAATGAGTGGGGAAGGAGCAGAGAGAGAGGAGACAGAATCAGAAACAGGCTCCAGGCTCTGAGCTGTCAGCACAGATCCCAACGCATGGCTAAAACCCATGAACCATGAGATGGTGACCTGAGTGTAAGTCGGATGCCTAACTGACTGAGCCATCCAGGTGCCCCACACCACAGAAATTTCTTACTTTACATATCTCCAAAGGCAAGGGAATCAGGAGCAGAAATGAACTATTGGGGCCTCATCAAGATAAAAGGCTTCTGCATGGCAAAGGAAACAATCAACAAAACCAATAGGCAACTGACTGAATGGGAAAAGATAGCTGCAAATGACATATCAGATAAAGCACTAGTATCCCAAAGCTATAAGGAACTCACCAAACTCCACACCCCAAAACCAAATAATCCAGTGAAGAAATGGGCAGAAGACATGGACAGACACTTCTCCAAAGAGGACATCCAGATGGCTAACAGACACATGAAAGGGCACTCAGCCTCACTCATCATCAGGGAAATACAAATCAAAACCACACTGAGATATGACCTCATGTAGGTCAGAGTGACTAAAATGAACAAATCAGGAGACTATAGATACTGGCATGGATGTAGAGACACAGGCACCCTGTTGGTGGGAATGCAAACTGGTGCAACCCTTCTGAAAAACAATGTGTAGGTTCCACAAAACATTAACAATAGAAATCCCCTAGGACCCACAATAGCACTGCTAGTAATTTACCCAAGGGATACAGGAGTGCTGATGCATAGGGGCACATGGACCCCAATGGTTATAACAGCACTTTCAACAATAGTCAAATCTTGCAAAGAATCTAAATGTCCATCAACTGAGGAATGGATCAAGAAGATGTGGTTTATCTATACAATGGAATACTACGTGACAATGAGAAAGAATGAAATCTAGCCATTTGTAGCAACGTGGATTGAACTCGAGGGTATTATGCTAAGTGAAATAAATCAGGCAGAGAAAGACAGATACCTTAAGTTTTCACTCATATGTGGAACAGGAGAAACTTAACAGAAGACCATAGGGGAGGGGAAGGGGAAAAATAGTTAAGGAGAAGGAGGGAGGCAAACCACAAGATACTCTTAAATAGTGAGAACTAACTGAGGGTTGATGGGGGTTGGGGGAGAGTGAAAAATGGTTGATAGGTATGGAGGAGGGCAATTGTTGGGATGAGCACTGGGTGTTATTTGGAAACAACTTGACAATAAACTACATTTTTAAAAAAAGTATCTAGATTTAATCCCTAATTATACACCTAAAAGATTACAGAGAGAAAGTAGTTCTGAGTTCAAAGAAAAGCAACCTATAATGGTAAGGCATGAATCAGGCTTGTCACAGGAACTTGGGCTTTTGGCATAACAAAAGATTTCCTGGGAAGTGACTTAAAAAGTTTTAATCCCTTTTTTGTTTGTTTGTTTATTTATTTATTTACAAATAGTGTATTGTCAAGTTGGTTTCCATATAATACGCACTGCTNAGTTAATAAAGCATTGTCTCACCTTCTGGCTGCTATAACCTAAGGTTAAAATAATAACTTAAAACCAAAACTATACTAAAATAACATTTATTAATTAATCA